>NW_024582377.1:1083979-1087713 GCF_018398535.1 Haplochromis burtoni
TTGTTTCATCCTGAAAAACACATTCTTTTATGCTTAACTGCTTCCCTCTTACAAGGATGATGAATTATTTTTAAGAAAACAGTGGCTACATTTGGAAAGTCATTAATCTGTCACTTTAAGGCTTATTTACACTCCTAATCTCCTAATAGAAGACAGAAATCTCTCTTAAATCTGTAAGTTCTGGTCTAGGAAACACATTTTATTTTCTGACTTTTTGGTTATAAAAACATCATAATGACTGATTTTACATAGTGTTCTACCTCTTTATTTACAGCTTTAAATTTGGATTAGCAAGAGTTTGGTTTTTTTTGCTTTGAATTACACCCGGATTTATTTCTGGCATCATCTTTGAAAACTCCAGCCTCCCTCTGGCTAGACCTCGAGTCTCATTGAGCATATTCGACAGCCTCTGAGAAAAAGCCAAATTAGCATTTGTTTGAAGTTTAACGGTGTTGAAAAGGGCTGTCTGCTGAGACCAAGTAGCTAACAAGTAGACAAAACAAGGCACCAAGTTTGATAAAGCATATGCAGGTTAGCACATGCATGTAGCAACATCACAAGCGACAGAGGAGAGATGCTAGAATTTAGCAACCAGTGTCGAGTGAACATGAACATGATGAAATTATTACCACAACGGGGCTGTCGCTGTGTTTAGACTGTTATGACAGAGTTTGGTCTATGTGAGATAACAACTTTTAAAGTTATGACAGTTAGTTTGGTGTCATGATTGCAGTTTTCAGTTAGTTTTTAAAGAGGTCCTTTTGATGTGTGACGTGAAGACAGGGCAGGAAAAATAACTCCAGAAAAGCGGTCTAGATCAGTGAAGACATGCTTTGATACACATTAATCATTAGAAAACTCTGGTTAGACACCAGCAATGTGTTTTCTAACACATGTAATAAAAATCTGGCAGTCTTAAATATCTGAGGCAGTAGTTCCCAAACTTTTTTTGCTGGGTATGTGCCTTTTTCACGTCAGCTGTGCGCCACGTTATTGTTTACATGAGAGGAATTGCAGAATGGCAGATAGAGACAAAATACTGTTAATCTGACTATCTTCAGGTTTTACACGCAGTTACTGTCCCTCCATTTACAAAGGCAGAGGCGTCACGGTGTCATTATTTTACGTGTAGTTTTTTTTTTTCCTGTGTAATAATATTCAACATATCAATACATTTTTCAAAAAATGCCTCTCTGTGCAAAATGGGTTCAAATACAAACAGCTGTGGGAGAAGGTTTGTCCGTGATTTGAACCGGGGGGACAAATCGTGGCAGGATCAGCCTGATATTATTTGTATCCCGCTGTAACTTTACTGTATAAAGAGCAAACATCTCCACAATGTCAGGAGCAGTTAGTCATTACAACAAGTGTTTGTGAACTAAAAATCAAGAATGTGGGATACTGTTTGTCCGTGATCTGGAGAGCCCAGCGCTGCTCCCAATGAAGGGAAAACCAATTCTGCAGGGGAGACCTACCTCCGCACTTGTGCAGGTGAAGCCAAAGGAAAGACATGCTTCATCATATTTTCTAGTCTTTGGCTTGGAAGGAAGTTGGTTTGGAAACATATTCAGCGATGCTTCATCTCCTGCTTTGCGTCTGTGGAGGCGCCCCGTGCTAGCAGTGTCCAAGCATTATTTTTTTTCCCTTTTCATACCGAACCCCCCCTGCAATGGCTCTGCGCCACCCCTAGGGGGCGGGGCCCACACTTTGGGAAGGTCTGATCTGAGGTAACCCCTTACACATTTAACTTTGCACATTATCAGTTCTTGAATGTGCAAAATATGGTACTGGGGAAGAAAAAAAAATCGTATAAGGTACAGTGCTAACAAGCACGATTAGCTCATTAGCTAATCAGCTAATGGGCTAATCGGACAAACTCAGACAAAAGACAATGCAGCCACACCTTTCCAAACAAGCTAGAGGTGGGCAGATCCCCAATATCCTTGTGCAATCCATACATTATGCAAACTGAGAGTGAATACACCTTAGTCACACAGGTGTGGATCAATACAAGAACTGTATAACTGTACAGAGTTTCAGTTGGTTTAGGATAGGCCACTTCCAGAGCCAACATCTTCTGGTTAATGATTGTTAGAGATGTGATGGTTAGTTACTAACTTGAGTACTTTTGGTCAAACTCTGGTAAATCAGTTGTACAGGAGTGGTATATTGGTTTAGATAGTGTTCTTTACAAAGAGCATTTTGCACAGAGGAAAATGCAATCATACTATAACAATCATAGCATAAGTATGCATGTATGTAACCGAGGAGACCAAGCTTGAGGAAACTTTGGATAAACATTGTATAGGCCATATAGATGTTGAAACTCAATGCCCTAGGCAAATATTTAATTAAAATCCCACAATAGTATACATTTTATAGGTCAATTTAGCAACAAATGGGATGTCAGACTAGACTAATGTATTACAATATAACATCATACTACGCATGAATGCATGTTTGTATATTCCTTAGCATAGAGTGGGAGTTTGTTAGTATGGCAAATATTTGAATTTCAGTGTGGTGTGAAATACTTTCATATTTGTAGCATGAACAATGAATACTAGACACCATGCAGGCTGCAGAAAATATTCCACCATGCAAAGAAATGTCACGACATGCTGCTTTTCAAGTTGAGCTGAATTTCTTTAAGAGCTCATTATCCTATATCAACATGGCATTTCTTCCTCTGGCCATCTTAATACTGTTGGATTTCATTGTAATGCACTGAACATTCCTGCTTGTAGAAACACGCCCTTCAGTTCACACCCTTCAGCAACATGTTAACATGAACTGATTCTTGAAAAGTGAATCTGCATCTGTGTTGTTCGTAACTACATGAACTGAAGGCTTAATATGTACCAACATAGTTGAAACTGTACAGAACATGATCGCATATGTAACTTTACTGTTACCATATTAAATTAAGGAGCAGAACCTCTGATTTTGGCAAACTTTCAGTTTTGTTTTAAGCTCGAGATGTTAAACACATTATTAACACAGGAGTACATAATCTTACAATCATCATATCACCCAACCCAAGTCAAGAGATCTCTGGAAACCTCTGAGAGCAAAAGCTTTCTGATAAATATTGCTGGTACAGTTTTTACATACAAGTGTCTAGTGGATTCAAAAGTCACTCAACCAGTTTCATGAAGTGAAATGCAATGGAAACAGGAAGGCAATCGATCATATTATGTAACAACTTCTACAGCATTTGTAATAAAAAGGTTTCAAAAACAAACACTGCTTTACTGAATTATTGTTGCGCCTATCCAGCAGGTTTATCAGGAATCGTGTGGTCATAGGACACATAGACACTGTGGTGCAAGCATATGGCAGATGTATAAAACACATAAACATGCTGCCATGACCTGACCAATGCTGTGTTAGCAAGTCATACTCATAAAACGTGTTGTCACCTGTGGTCAAACAACTACTGAGTCTTTAACACTAGCTGCTATGAGCAGCAGTGATGACAGGGCTACGCCAGTGGCAAGAGCCACCTTTTTTTTCTTTTTTCTCTACCTAGCAGTGTGACAGGGCCTGCCTGATGGGGATTTGTCTCTACTGAGGCACTGCTTTTAATCTTCTGCTTATATGACACACAGAGGGCCCATCCACAGCCTGGCCCTGCCACAAAAACAGGACTCTAGATTGTGGGGTCATCACCCATTGGCAAAGACACATCACACAGGATGAAGCTCTCTCTCCTCCCTGTGCACTGACAGAAC
>NW_024582377.1:1087733-1108611 GCF_018398535.1 Haplochromis burtoni
GTCAGCTGATGGTTTTCAAAGTCCCTCTGGGACTGAGAGGTAGCAGTGGGCCGTAGTGGTGACGGACAGCGGAGAAAAAAGGCTGGGTCCTGGAGGGAGACGGTAGGTCAGGGCTAACATATTTTCAGCTTTGATGTAGCTCTGCTGTGGGGCCAGTCTCTCCCCTATGGGAAACTAACATTCATGATCTTAAGCAAACAGCAAAGACAAAGCTTGTGGAGTGCTTTGCTCATGAGTAAGTACACTGCACACAAATTATAAGGACCACAGTCATTATTTGGCGATGCCTCTGCTTAGTCTCATTCTAGTTCAGCTGCATCACACCTGACTTTTGCTTTGTTGTCAGGCAAACCCAAACAGTATGTGCAGAGAACAGACAGACATGTGATAAATCATTTATTCTGTATGCCATGTTGCAATGATGGCACGCTAGGGTGAGTGTGCAACAAAGAAAAAAAAAACAAAAAACATGCATGCACAAGTCTAAGACAAACTGTGGCTGCCAGACATATCTCACATCAGCAAAAGATTAACACAAAAGGAGAGTCTCCAAATTCTCCACATAAAAACTGTATGGAAGGTCAAACTGGGAGCTAATTAGGCTAATGGCTCTCTCCTCAGCAGTTTACAGAGAGAAGACTTATCCCTGCTGAATTGATTGTGCAATTTAAGCTTTTGAGGAACTGCCTTTCATCACACGATCAACATAAATGCTTTAGACAGGTCTGATTTTACTGCTTTTGTAGGTAGCTTACAAAAACTTTAAGTAACTTCCTTAAAAGGCGGACCAAGTCATGCAGGATGAAAATGAACAAACTGCCAAGATGTTTTCAGGTGAGATGAAGAAATAAAGCATCAGCATAATTGTACCAAGCCCACTGACAAGACATCATTCGTCAACCACCCCTGAACTCCCACTACACTGCACACATGTCACATAAAAACTGGGGGAAGAGATAAAGTAGTATGCCGGAAATTACCTTTAAATTTTTGAAGCACCAAGGATAATAAAAACAGCGACTTGATAAGTTTCTCTGGGCAGCCAACTCAAAAATTGGCTCATCATTTGAGATTTTTCCTGAGAGAGAATACTGGCTTTCAGGAGAACAACCCTGGTGAGTTAATCTCATCATACCCATGATATACACAACCTAATGTAGGGATCATGGGGAAACTGGCTCTTGTAGACTCAGTGCTAAAGGGTCAGTATTGATGAGCTTCAAAAACGTGCACAGGGGAGGTAATGGAAAGATGAGAGGGATGAGGGGTACAGCAAAGGTAAGCCTTGGTAGAGCCTAGAGGAGAAATCATTAAAGTCTGACAATGGAATCTTTTTCACTTTCGTCAGTCCTGACGCATATACATACAGAAGGGTTTCCCACACTGAAAACAGAAATATAAAATTAAGTCCCTTGGGCGGCCAGATTTAGCAAAGATCTGTTCACACGAGGTGACGTCATAACCACTTTCAACCTCTTGGGGAATACAACCTCTCGGGAAGTGCACCTCATTAACTCTGTCACTTCAACTTTGGAGCTTTTTTCTACACAACAACAAAACAAGACAAAAAACAACTGGTCTGTAAAACAAATCACAGTGGGGCTGCGATTTACCCATTTACTATTGGTGGGGACCTGAACTTAAAGATTTTTCGCTTCTTTTGTCCAACAAACTATCCAAAAGTCATACATACACAAGTCTGATATAACAAAAGACGGAAAAAAAAGAAGTTTCTACTTGAGAAGCTGTTGGGTGGTTTCATTAAAACACTTCTGATTGATCAAAGTCGTACATACAGCACATAGAAAACAAGCAATTTATTGTGCATTAAGGCTGTAAACCGACAATGAATCAACAGGTTTTTATGCCAAAAGGATTCATTTAGCCTTGGATTTTCAGGGTTGACTTGATAGCACAAGGGCCAGCCTGTCTGTCAGACCACATGGAACAAGGTTAGCCGATTACACTGGCTGACAAAAAAAATAAATAAAAATCTGCACCAAGCAGCAAGAGAAGGTTAAATTGACTTGACATCCACAAAAATAGCAAAAGTTGTATGCTTTCTTAAAAGCTTAAAACAGTGACCAAACAATAATAATAATAATAATAATAATAATAATAATCTTCCCACTACTGTAATTTTCTAAGTCTCTAAACCAATTAAAACTTCAAGACTAATTTGTTTACCTGCTTTCTGTCTCCCTGTGTCCTCTCCAGAAAGACTGGGTTTAACGCGGACCTATGTTTTGACTTTCCCCATATATGCACTATCCCAGTGGTCTAAACATCAGAAAACATATCATAGATTAGAAAATAAGAGTCCCCAGGCTCCAAATTCACTAGTGCAATAGGAAACTAAATCTTTGTACAACAAGGCCAAAGTAGGACAACGGATACTGTTATCTTTGTTTCTGATGTGGCCACGACACTGCAGGCACTGACAGGAACGGACACAGCGCGGCCACCCAAATCATTGGTGTGCATTCAAAAACACTTCTGGCTCTGTTAGTAAACTGAACTGTCTCGACTGGCAGTGACAGCCCAGCTAAAACTAACAAGTTTATGCTGATTTATAGAAGTCAGGAGAAAAAAAACAAAAACAAACAAACCCCACAACAGTGAAAAGCAGGTAGTTGTAGATGAACTAGTAACAGAGAAGATAGCAGCACCGTTCCAAGCCCTGGGTACATCCTAACTTTGGGCCTGTGAGGATCTGCGGTCTCCCAGGAGGGGCTGAATGCATAGTGGGAAACAAAGCCCTGCTTACTTTGGGACTATTCCCAGGACAAGACTCTTTCTGGGTGTGCTGATATTGTCAGCACAGCGAGAGGAAAAAAATAACCTCAAAGTGAAGGAGAAAAACAAAACAAAACCCAATCCCACAAGATAAAAAGAAACAAAGTAAAAGGCTGAGAGAAAGGCAGGATAATTTCCTCTTTAATTTCAGAGAGCACTCTAAGTGACAGATACTGTTGTGCACAGAGCTCCCAGTACTTCGTGACAATTGTTACTATGCTGCTGAATGGCCTGTGCTTACTTACACTCTATAGTATGCTGGGCAAGAGCCGTTAATGACAGCAGCTTTTCCTTCCCTGAGGTCCGTATTTACTGGGACATAGCTCAGCACTCAGAGGTAAATTATTACTATAGGCAGACTAGTATTTATTTTGGTACACCAACAGCTCCCACTGAAAAGAGCTGTATCTTCTTCTATTTATGCAATTTTATATCATAAAAGTATTTCTGCTGATATGACTTTTAACTGAGGATCTGAATACTTCAACCCTCCACACACACTCACAACATGAGAAGCTGCTCGCCCAAATAGACTCTTGTGACAAACAAGTTGAATTGAGGTCAGGTGTTGAAATATCAAGTTGGGATGACTTTCATCACAGCTTAACAAGGAACATGGGCTATTGTGATATACTGTGACCAATGACGCTACATACAAAAAAAAGCAAGACTGTGAAAAAACTACATCCTGTCTGTAGGAGGTTATGCACTTAGTAATTGTCCAAAGAAATATATCAAATGTAAAGTGTTGTAGGTGGATTGATTTTCAGGCATCAAATATGAATAGCAGAGATTCAAAAGTATCACAGCACAAACAAACAAACACATGACCAAAGAAGTAAAAAACACACAAAATCAAACTGTGTGCTCTTCTTACCTGAACAACTTCTATTCCTCTTTTCCTGAAAAAAAGGACAAAATAAGACTTTTTTATTTTGTAGAAGATATAAGATGAAAATGCTCAGAAACAGACATTGCTGTTTATTTAAGGACCTAAACGCTAAAGGCGTGTTATATAAAAGTATATCATGTAGTGTAGGTGAAGATGCCTTTGTTGTCTTTGAGTCGTACAGACGTAGGCTCAAACATTCAGAGCAGAAGACTGATAGGAAGTGAAAAGCAGAATTAAAAATAAATAAATAAAACAAAACACACGCGTACGCTCGCTCACGTGCACACATACACAGCTAAATGATGTAAGATTGGTCTGATTTTAAATATTTATTTTTCCATTTGTGTTACACCATGTTTCTCAATCATTTGTCCGCACTTGTCTTGCTTTCATAACAGTGGTTCCTCCAACTGTGGGGTGCTGAGCCACTGCAGGTGGGGTGTGGAAACAGTTTTTTTTCCCCATAATTTCCCCCCAAACCGAATACTAAGTTCTAAGGGAAACTAAACAAACAAGAGTGTGCTGACGTCATCACACCAAACTTTACTTAACTAAAATTCAACTAAATCCACTTTTTTTTATTGGTAATTATACAAATAAAAAGATTAAAATTGGTAGAACACGTGGTGTGAATTTTGAATAGGTTTTTGAGAACCACTACCTTTTAATCTAACACAAATCTTTATGTAAATTCACATCAAAGGAGTTCCCCTCCATAAGAGGAATTAAACAGAAACTCATCTCTCTCCAATAGTTTAACTTCATGAACAATAAGATGCCTGAACCAGGGACACATAAGCCTTCTGCATCTGAAGATAGGAAATAAATGAAACATTATCTTAATTTAGCCACAAAATTTATCTGCAAGTAAGATTATTATGATGGAAATACTAAATCCCACCCACAGACCTGGAGAAAATGCAGTTTCTGTGCAGTTTCTACCTTTTGGGAACAGCACAGAAATACTAGTCTTTGGGTAGAAATAAAAAAACAAAAAACAATAGGACACAGCAGTATTTAAATATATATGCATAAATTTAAATGTGAGATGGCTTATCTCTTTTGAGAGAGGAGCATTACTAAACTGGCACCACACATTTAAACCTGCTGGGTCCTAACACCTGCACTGAGAGGAAAACCTCAGCCCAAACAGAAAGCAGAAGAGAGGGCATTTGTACAATCCTGGTTCAGCTGGCTCGGCGAAACCCTACTAGGTCAATACAGAAAGTTAGCCAAAGAGTTTCTACACAGCAAAGCATAACAGGAAAAACTCCAATGCTTAATGCAGCGACTCCTAGTTGGGGGAATTCACAAAGAGAACACCACCAGCCTAACACTACATCCAATTCATCCTTTCCAAGCAAGCAGTTTTTGAGGTTGCAGTCCCATGGTAACAGCAGTGCAACCATTCACCGCTTCACAACAATGTGGATATTTAATACTGCAGCTGGTGCGTTTCATGCGACGTGAATGAGGTCTTTAGTTTCGTGAGATATGGAGATCCTCTGCTCTGCTATATTGTTACACGGTCAACACAGTGAAAGGGAAACCTTTCTCTCTCTCTCACACACATACACAACCACTTTGATACAGGCACACTGTACATCTATAAACCTGGAAGTTTAGCATTTAAGGCACATCGTGTGGCATTAACAGTTACCAAGTTGACAAAGGGTGTAAATGAGATGGTGACCATAAAGTAAATAACATTTTATGCATAGCTAGTTAACCATACAGAAAAGTATTTTGAGCATTTAAAAAAATAATTTTTAAAAAGTACCAATTATTATCTAACCCTTATCTGTTTAAAACCTAGATTAAATGAATTACTCTCGATTTTGAAAATTCAGAAATTGATGTTCTGCTCCAACGACTCTGTGAGCTAAACGGCATGAAGAACATTCTGGAGAGGCAGCTGATTTTTGCTAGTCAAAAAATACAAAGCTTCTTTCGACTACTCCCTTACTCACATGGGATCACCACAGCAGATGGATTCACATATTTGATTTGGCAGACTTTTAGACTAGAGGCCCTTCCTCTCTTCTCCTCTTGCACTTGAATTGGAGACCTTTTACCTTTTAAATATACATGTTATTAATTATTAGTTTATTTATCTTTTTCTGCTCATCCCAGGTTTATATACAAGTCTTCCAACAATTTCAGTAAACTCCTTGCATTTGTTATTATTAGTATATTGTAGTATAATGTAGATGAGAGTTGTGGTGAAACTAAAGAATGAGAAAATAATATTTTCAGATAATCTAATGAAAATCAGGGTTGCTGCTTTTTAAAGCATCAGGCATGTGCGCCAACTGAAAAGATGCCTCTCAACTGCTGTGCAAGCTGACATGCAGACATAAACTCAACTAGCTCTGACCAGCAGGAACCCCAAAGTCCAGATGCAAGAGACAGGACAGACTCTTCAATTATGCACACACAATGTCAGCTGCTTACCACATGATGACAGGGGAAATTCTGTCCAGTCACTGTTTAAAAGTAACACTGACACATGGTTTATCTTTCATAATAATAAATGATGCAGGGAAATAGATAAATTTAAACCATCAAGTAAAAATTGCACTTCATGAAATTAAGCACAAAGGGTCACTAAATGAATTTAATACTACATAAAGTCTCTTTAATTTGGAACAGACTTCCTCAGACGCACAACACCAGGTCCAGATAAAGTTTAAAATTGCCACATCCTGTACCTCTTTTCAAAAGTCGCGGCTTTTTAGAAAACATACATGCAAGGTGGTAGGGTGTTCTTAGTGCCATCCTTCCTTTCCTCATAACATTTGTTTTCTATGCTACATGACTGGAGTAGGAAAAGGAGAACTTGAAGAAAAGTTTCCCTGACTAACAGGGAGAAGTAGTCATGTGTGAACATATACAAGCCACATTCACTTTGTGGCTCATTTGCAGTTATCTGCTGTGCCATTTGTTGCAGTTTTCAAAGGCTATGCGTCACAAAGACCAATTCTTAATGCTGAGCCAGAGCTCTTCGTGTCAAACATATCGAACAAACCTATATCCAGCTCATAGGGAAGAAGGTGGTGAGCAGGATGCAGGGAGGAGGGGAGGCATGCTCGGAGCTTTACGTAGAGATTAAAAATGTTTCGTGGATTACAGTGTGGTAATCTGTGCTGACTCAATCAGGTTGCTTTATGAGGCAACACACTGTTGGAAAAGGTGAAAATCCTTCTGGAACATATCAACATATCTGATGTACTGAGGCACATGTGTGCAAAATCACAGGACCGGAGATTACATTGTTTTGTCCAGCCTCTCTCAGATTTTCAAGACATGTTACTATGTGATAACTAGCCCTCATACAGTGCAAGTAGGTAAGGTCACATCGAGCCAAATACTTATACTGGAAACTAGTATGATACCTACTAAAACAAAGAACGGCACAGTGAACCAGCTAGAGCTTCTCTCTCTCACCCTTTCATATTGCTATGCGAGATTCAACAGTTGCTCAGATTTTTTTTTATTGCAAATATTCAAAGGTAACAAATTGTGTCTGCTTGATTAACGACACCCATCTCTTGTCTGAAGTGTCTGGGGAGTTGCACACACTGAAAAAGACACCTACAGGATGAAAGTGAGAGTAGAAGACAGAAACTAATAAAAGCACCAGGGTTTGTCTTTCCCCCCCCTTTTTTTTTGACCTCACTTTAAATGTATTTGCTCATTTATTACTAAAATTTTTTGTTTACAAAGTCAGGAAACAACGTCTAAGTCAGGGCTCATATTAGTGGAAAAATCTCAAGTCCATTAGCACTTGTATCCGAATGGTACCCAAAACCGATACTGTACTTCAGTATCTGTACTGAAAACGTCAGACTGCTGCATCACCAGCAGCTAGGCAGCTGTTGCAAAGAGAGACTATAAAGCGGTTGTCTCGCCCTAATGCCCTTTGACAATCTGATATACTGTACAGCACCTATCGTAAAACAGCAAGGACGAGCTCACATCTGCTAAGAAAATATAGGCCCTTCAGCTTGTGTAACACTTGACTCAGCTGGATAAGAGACACAACAAAATAGTGTGCACACAGCACTCACATAGATGCGTCTGTCAAGGCTGGGGGAATCTGTGCAAATTCTTACACCAGCCTTGACTAAATTCATGTTAGGACGATGCATTTGGTAAGAACAGGTTTATTTTCTGTTGATAAACAGAGACAAAAGCCTCAGACTGAGCTAGCACTGTTCCATCTACATATGATAAAAAATGATATGGTGGTCAGAGTTTAACATCAAATGCTACTTTTTAGATACGTTAATAAGGAAGAGACTTTTTCTTTTAGACCACATTTAGCTGCTTTAAAGTTTAACGCTCTGAGCCAACTGACCTAATAATAAAACTGGTTTTGTCAGCTTATCCTGTTACACATTTACCATGCACCAACAAGCACTGTGCCAGGACATACACAAAACAGACTTGTGCCTGATCCTTTGGGGAACCCATTTCTCCACAATACAACAGAAAAGAAGATTTGGTGAGCACGTTTGTGTGAAAAGTGCCTAAGGGCTTAAATCTGTGAGAAGAGTCCTCCTTGTCACAGAGCCTTAAGGGAAAGTTTCGATGAATTGTCACATAACTTGTTAACCATGGGGGCCAACTATGTGAATGCATGTAGTTTGACGGCTGTTCTTCAATCATTTCAACTGCACACAAACTGGAGTTAGTTAACGAACCTGCACAGATCAGCAAAGGCCTGGAAATTCAGTTTCTTCATCTTCTTCTCGCTGAGCCAGTAGCCGACTCTCCGGCCTTTCAGGAAAGTCTGCATTTCCACTGTGCCCCTGGTCCTTTTTTGCAGGTAAATGGTGCAACTAATGACTCAACCTGGACAGACGAGAATAGACCCCCCCCCCCCCCCCCCCCCCCCCCACACACACACACACACACACACGTTAGCGTCACAACAGCCAACCAGGGAGCAATCTGGGGAATAATTAAGTTCACTGCTCGGTTACTGATACGTTGCTCCAAAGCAATAAGTGACGTCTTCTACCAGTCTGTCTCTTGGATATTCACGGTCTTGTGGTTAGCATGATATAGTTTCCAAACGTAATATTACAGTGCATCTGGCTGAGCATCAGCGAATCCCACACACTGACCCTCTTTTGCTAACCCCAACTGCTAACGTTAGCTGGCTAGCTATGTAGTGACAATCTCCAGAGCTAACCGATGGCGTGCAATTAGGAAACGCAAGATAGCTTCCTAGCTTTACAGGCTGAACACAGTCGTAATACGTGCCCATAAGAAATGAGTGAATTGTTAGCGGAAACAGCTCCTGGTTACCTAAAAATAAGGCAACTCCCTCAACTAGATAAAGCTGACATCGGGAGGCTATAGAGAGCTAACTAACCTGGCAGTTTTAGCACAGTTCCCCTTGAATTTGCGTCCTCTTCAGAAACTAGCTCGCGTAGTTTGCCATTCTCAGCCCGTTCGCTGGAGAAGGAGTAACAAGCACGATGACAGGCACCGCTGGGCTCACGTTGAGATGTTGCTGGTGTTTTCTCTCTCAGTCTCTGAACTGGACTGCCCGCACACACCCAGGATCCAGGAGACTGATGCCGCCTTCACGACCCCCTCGGAAAACACCACCCCTGCCTGACTGACTGTCGAATCACAGCGCGTCTTGCTTTCACGCGCCTTCCTGCTTCCACTAATGATTATCTTTCCTGTTATGATATAGAATAATCGAGTCATTGTTTATCTATAAAATGTAACAAGATAATTAACGAAAAGACGTCTCTTAACTATATATATATATATATATATATATATATATATATATATATATATCATCGTCATATTTTCCCATTTCAAACCCCTCAAATGTTAATTCATGATTTGAATAATTAGAACAAGTTCTGTTGATTTGCCTTTCTAATAATAAATGACGAGATGCGTTAATACTTATTTCGTCCCTCCACATTCATCATCTCTTCCAGTTTTTGACCCGTAACAGACAAGAGAAGCATGTCACACTAGCGCCATCCGTTGGAAAACTATCGAAACGTCCAACATGTTTTCCCCATGCTTAAACCCCATGCTGGCGGGGCGATCGTGGCTCAAGAGTTGGGAGTTCGCCTTGTAATCGGAAGGTTGCCGGTTCGGACAGTCTCGGTCGTTGTCTCGGTCGTTGTGTCCTTGGGCAAGACACTTCACCCGTTGCCTACTGGTGGTGGTCAGAGGGCCCGGTGGCGCCAGTGTCCGGCAGCCTCGCCTCTGTCAGTGCGCCCCAAGGTGTCTGTGGCTACAATGTAGCTGCCATCACCAATGTGTGTGTGAATGGGTGGATGACTGGTTGTGTAAAGCGCTTTGGGGTCCTTAGGGACTAGTAAAGCGCTATAAATACAGGCCATTTACCATTTAAACTGAAAAGGCATCTAATTCAAAGTCAGCGATTGGGGGTTCCCACCCAAGTGGCACAAAAACAACCAACAACAAAAGGTTATTAATCAGAATTTGTGGAATGCCACAGCCAGTGTTATAAAATGAGAAAAGTAATATGAAGATCATTAGAGGGAGTGCAAGAGAGAGACAGGAAGGAAACAACGGCACGTGTGTTTGTGCGCAAACACCTCTGCAGGTGTTAACCACAACAAACAGTTGCTGCTGTTTCAATTTATTTTTAATATCACACACTTTTATGATTTTACTGAAGTTTTATTGTGATGACTACTGGGTGCATTATCTAGCACTGAGGACAGAAACATTTGGCCTTTGTGCCTAAAGGGATTTGTTTTGCTGCTTATGCTTTCATCAAGTCTTTTTTGGAGTACTGTGAAGTCCTGCACGTGGTGATCCAAAGGTTAAAACTCCAGCTCCTATAGGCTTTCAGTTAGTAAAAAGGTAGCACATTAACACTCATGTTTTGGCTTAATTGCACTTGCTATATACCAGGTGTTGTTCATTATGTTATTCACAATTTTAAAATGTTATTCATTATGGATTCAACTCTATATTCAACTCTATATTTCGCCTGCAAACAATTTCCCCCAGTCCCAGTTTCTCTGTTATTTCATCGATGCTCTGGATTTGTTTGCCATCCCAAATTAGATACTGTTCAGCCTATCGCTTGAATAACCACACATGCAGGGGTTTGGATTTTATTTTGTTTTAAATCCATCCATTAAATCCATTTAAATCCACGCATCCAACCTGTCCAGAATCTAACTGAATACAATTCTTAATTCTACGAGGTTTTCAAAAACTAAACTATTTCAAAAATACACAACGGACGCTGCTCAATTGCCTGGAAGGAGGACAGACCACAGACTAAACCATAAAAAAGGGTAGGGTATATTATATTCTTTAAACTTGCAGAGAGCTCTATTATTTTCTTGCTCCCTCGCCTCTCCTTCTTTGGGACCAGCACTGTTCATTTCCATTGTTTCCACTGGAGTGGAGAGTTTTTTTGTTTTCCTTTTATGATAGTTCACACCACTCACCAATTTACAACTTGTTTCTATTTTGAGAAATATACGCCAGCTGTTATAGAAATATGACCATTGCCTATGTCTACAGACAAAACTTAAGGCAATTCGTCTATTTATATATTGGGCGAATTAACACTTAAACATCTTCTCCTGATATGCCCCTTTAAAGCCTCTGTGATGCTAGATCCAAACAAAATATATATATATATGTAAAAAAGAAAATAAACAGATAAAAATCAGTCGTACTTGTTTGTAAACCCCAAAACGGAAATAGACCCGAAACGGAATCTATTTTATTATTAGGGGCCACTTATAATAGCTAACGTTTAATTTTTTTGATAAAGGATGAACTAATGTTTCCTAAATCAGCTCTGTTTTATTATTAAAGATAGATTACCGCTTGTAAGATGAGTAAAATATCTTTGGATGGTGTTTTTGTTCTATATATGTTACTATTATTTTTGCTTATTGCGTTGTAATGTGTTTATTTTTATTTAAAAGTACTTTAAAAATATATATATAATAATAAATAAAACACTACTAGATTTTTAAGGGAACCACTGAAAATGAAAGTGCAGTAGAGTTTAATTTTTTTTAATTCGTTTTTTAAAATTTTATTTATTTATTTATTTGTTTTTAAACAATAGCAGGTCGTGAATAGGTATCTTGCGTCACTTCCTCCACGTGGTCTCGGCCTAAACTCCCGCCAGGAACAGTCGTTTGTCAACAGTGTGGCGCTACCGCAGCTGCTGCTCAGTCTTCGGTGTTTCATTGTTTACGTTGGAGTCATCTTTACCCTCACTTCCCAGGATGGCAGCGAACAAGGGCGACTCGGATATTGATGATATTCTTACCAGCGAAGAAGAGCTCGAGAAGGCTTTGTGTGTGCTGGCTGGGAGCGACCCAGACAACTGCTCTTACTCCAAGGTAGGAGAAGCTTCCTGCACAGCAGCCCTGCAGCCTGTGTGTCGCCCATTGTACGCCTAGTAGCCTTTTCCAAATGCTGCATTGTAGTGTGGTCTGTGCATTGTAAGCGTTTTGTTTTTCTTTGTGTTAAATGTTGCAATCTGCACCGCTGAGTTTCTGTGTGGTTCTCGTCACCGATGTTTATGAGAAGCACGGTGGAAGTATTGTTATGTTAAAGCACATTTTCTCTTTGTTACGGATGTCAAATCAGTAATATTTTGTGAATTGATGCTGTGTGTTGATGCCACGTGTGTTGTTGCTCTGCAGGGTTATGTGAAGAGACAGGCGGTGTTTGCCTGCAACACTTGCACTCCAAATGATGCAGAGCCTGCTGGGGTTTGTCTGGCCTGCGCCAATAAATGCCATGATGGACACGACATCTTTGAACTGTATACCAAAAGGTAAAAACCTTTCTATGTTGACTGAGTAGACTGAGCATTCAGCTTTTGGCCCACAGTTTTCTAATATTTCTATTTTTCTTGCAGAAATTTTCGCTGTGATTGTGGAAACAGAAAGTTTGGGGGCTTCCATTGCCAGCTAAATCCCGTGAGACGCTTTGAATCTCTTGTCTCCCAGATGTGTTTCCCACGTGTGCCATACGTTCCAGTTGTTTCAATTGTTCATTCCCCCTCTTTCTTTTTAGGTTAAAGAAGAGGAAAATATTAGAAATCGCTACAATCACAACTTCAGTGGGTTCTACTGCACGTGTCACCGGCCGTACCCAGACACCGATGACCAGGCCCGTCTTTTTTGTTGTTGTTGTTGTTCACCCTAAACCCTGCTGCTTGTTTCTCTGTCATCTGTGGCTATATATAAATAAATCTGTTTAACAGGATGAAGACGAGATGATTCAGTGCATCATCTGTGAGGATTGGTTACACAGCAGGGTAAGCTTGAGAGGATTTTTGATCTGCATGTTATCATTTCTGTGAGTCCTCTGCTCTTTTATTTATTTATTTTTGGCCTTAAATAGCACTTAGGCTGCCCTGTGGTTGAACCCGAGGAGCTTCAAGAGATGGTATGTGAGGCCTGCATGAACAAGGCTCCTTTCTTGTGGACGTATGCTGCCCACATCGCAGGTAACAAATTTTTTTGACTGTAACCAACTAGGCAGACATTTAGCAGCAAAATTCAGATAATCATTAATTCATCTTTTCCATTTAGTTCCACCTGTGATCCAAGTGGGTGATGCCGAAGAGGAAGTAGAGGTCGACATTGAGGGGGAAGACCGTGAGGCTGGTCAAAGAAAGGATGAGGAACCGTCCTCTAGTGATGAGCGCACAGAACCAGAGGTGAGAAACGGTTCTGCTGTTTGCATGGATTCTGGGATAGTGGAGAACTAAAAATGGCTTTGTGCAAGTTAAAATGAGGGCAGAACATTACTTTACATTTGACTTATTTATAATCAAACAATGGCATTTGAATTCAGATCTATGTTTACATGTTTATTCTTTTAGTTGTGTTATTCTTATTATTCTCATAATGCATAAATTACATTATAAAAAACAAAACAAAAAATAATTTAAGTTGAAAGGAATCCATAATCTACCACTTGCTTTGCTTTGTTACTCTCCTATTTATGTTCTGGAGTATATTTTACCTTTGTCTATTTTGTGACCTCATTTGGAGCAACACTGTCCAACTTTTCTGAATGCCAGTGTGCCACTAGGTGGGGCTGGAGAGTAATGAGCAGAATATGAGCCAGACAGCAGGCACCAGCTCCTGTTATCGTGCTTTCCTCTCCTCTGGGGTAATTAGAGGAGAAATGACCCATGAGGCACAGCTTCCTCTGCTCTGTAGATGACTTTGGCCGGGCTTCACAGGCTAGCTTACTGTAAACTGGCGATTTTCATCGCCCAACCGTCTTACCGCGTCACTCGCAGTGAGACTTCCCCAGGATGCGTCTGCATTCCTGCATGAGTGGAGATGTTTCACCAAGCCCAGGTGTGCCTGTGCCTCTTGTATAATACAGTCACTCACCCCATCTCATTTGTGTCGTAGGAAGCTGTAAACAGGAGTTCCCCTGGCAAACGAACTCACGAGGAAATGACAGGCAGCCCTGCGATGGCTACAACGAAAATTGTGGAGTGCAAGCTGAAGGAGCTGCAGGCCCGTGGGCTAGAGAGGCTGAGACGGGGAGCGGTGTTCTGGCCTTACAGCTGGCGCGCTGAGCTTTGCACCTGCACGAGCTGCAAGGTGAGACAGAATTTCTAGCTCCAAGATTGTAATGTAGACTCACAAAAGCCAGAATGCTGCAAGTTATCCCTGTTTCTGAATGCCTGTCCCCTGTGTGCTGCATTTCCTCAGAGGGCCTATGTTGCTGCTGAGGTGCAGTTTCTCTTGGATCAGTCTGACACTATTCTGGCCTATGAGAAGAGAGGCTTGCACGAGCCCTTCGGGCAGCACCCACTGATGGCGCTAATGAACTCGATGGACCGTGTACAGCAGCTGGAGGTCATTTACGGTGAGGATAGGGAGGGAAGCCACGGGGTCAGTTGTCCTGCGTAAAGTGAAATTCAAAGCACTGGCGCATTGATGCGGCGGACTAATTAATCTTGTGTTCTTCCCTCAGGTTTCAACGAGCTGACGACCTCAATCAGTGAATTTTTAGAGCAGTGTGCCTCTGAAGGAAAGGTGAGAAGTGGATGTCTGTGTGAGTCACATCTTCTTTCTTCTGCTCAAATCTCAGACCTAACACTTCTGTGTCTACATCAGACAGTCACAGTCGAAGCTGTACATCAACTCTTTGAGGAGCTGCAGGCCAGAAAAAGACGCAGAACCAGCGACGGAAATCAGTAACAAGGCGTCCACTCTGCTGCCACCGTACGCCATGTTCACGGGCTGTCTGGACTGAATGTGTCACCCTCCTCTTGAATAAACCGTTTTGCTGCGATCAATGTGATGTTTGAAGTTGGGGGTAAAAAAAAAAAAAGTTTTAGTTTCAAGTTTTTACTTTATTATTTGAAGGTTTGAGGTTCGTGTCATAACTGGGTTATGATGATGCCTCAACTTTAAAGATTGTGATTAAAGTTTACCTCACATAAATATTGCACACTATTACATTTGTGAACATACAGAGCTTATGTTGAATGAACATGATTATTGTGTGAAAGTTTGGCTGAATTTGATGCCATAATCCTTGCACTGCTAAGACAAACCGGTCTGTAAATGTCATGTGAAAGACTCACTGTGATGAAAATACTGACTAACGCTCAAAATAAAAGTACTAGAAATCTGCTGTAAGGTAAACTAAAACTTGAACAAGAGCATGCATTGGAGCTTTTTATTTTAGATTATAAAACCAGATCTACTTTCTGACGGTTATTTCCTGCAAATTATGGAAAGAGTTTCAGGGATAAACCCACCCCCCCCCCCTTTCAAGAAACTTTTAATGATGTTTTTATTTAAGAAAAGAAAAGCTGAGAGCAATTTAAGTAGATAATGGACACAGAAGCACTAAGCATGCTGTTTTTTAAACTTTGGTAGGTTATAGAGCAGATGCACCTTTTCATATTATGTCAGCCTTCTATTTTTTAACTTAAAAAATATGTTTGCTCGTCTGTTTTGACCATGTCAGTGGTTTGCGCTGTTGTCACACAGTGAGAAGGTTCTGGGTCAGCTGGCGCCTTTTTGTGTTCTCCCTGCGCATGTGTGGGTTCTGTGTCATTCGTCTGGCTTTCTCTACAGTCCAAAAAGCTTCTTAGGTTACCTGTTGGTTATAAACTGTTAGCCCTACAGTGGATGAACAACCTGTCAAAGGTGTACCCTGCCTCTCAGCCCATGACAGCTGAGATAAGCTCCAGATATGTATGGATAATTTTCTTTACTGTATGTATGTGAAGCCCTTTGAAACTGAATATATGATCATATACAAGAAAAATGTACTTGACATTTCAAGTGAACAAACAACCCATGTGAGATCAAATTAATTCCATAATATCAAACCAGTTTATTTTGAGGATGCCCAAGTTGACCACTGTTATGCACCGTTTTGAGGCGACAGTAGAAAAATAGATTCCGTGAAACTAAATGCAACTTAATATCAGTCTACAAACATGGTTTCTATGATACCATACAGGCACAGTGTACCTGTTACAAATCAACACAAGCAATCACACATTTCAGATGGTTCAATTTCAAAAGGTGCTAAATAACACTATGTACACAAAACAAGCTACATGAGATTTCAAAGAATTATTTGATGCAGGCTGGTAAGCTGGTAGAAAAGAGCTTGCATAGACATCAAAGTCACTTCTCCAATAAAAGCCCAGCCGCAGGCAGGGGAAGGCACTGACTTCTCTACAGCAAAAGAGCAAAACAAGGACTTTTACTCAATGGAACATTGTCCTGGAAAATAAAACAACCACCCAACATGAACACGGGGAGGAATCTGGAGTTTTGCATTTTTTCCCCATGAAGCAACCAAGATGGAAAAATGATTTTTCTGCTTGGCAACTCTATCACTGCTAAGCATAGAGCTAATATCTTCAGATCCTCAACATATTCCTGTTACTTTTAAAGTAAAAGGAAAAAGGGGTGAAAAGTGTTCTACAAACATGGCAATCCACAGCACCTACTATATCAAACAAACTGCCCTAGATGCATAACATTTAAGAACAAAAATAGTTTCTGAGACACAATCTTTCTGTTTATACCACACATTCTTAGTGAGTTTTCATGACAGAGACAAAGTACACAGTGTTGTCCACTACAGTAAAAACACAGACCTTCAACGACCACTAAAATGTGATAGAAACCATTAAAAATTCATCATGTGGAACTCAATTCATTATATACAATTTTCATTGGAGATATGAGCCAGCAATCGCCAACTTTTCTTCAATATAAGATTCCTTTTGTTCGAGATTCATTTGTTCCTTTTTCCCTTCAGCTAATAAACAGACGGCTCCTACAGTGCAATGATACTCGTATGTGAGGTCGAATGCCAGCTGTCGGCTGTTACAGGTTTTTAATTTGTGTACTTGTAGGGTTGTGGAGCTACAGCTGCTGCGGCTCATTAACAGTATATTTAAAAGCATCAACACTGGCTCTGCACATCCACAATCTCCGACAAGCTGGCGAGATGGAGACATGGTTTAAACATTTGGGCATGGTTGAGCCCACCTCCACCATCCAGAAAAGCTGCAGTGTCTGTGTATCTTTAATGTGGACAACAGTCAAATAAGCAGTTAACGGGGGTGGCATTATAGAGACATCATACTTGATTGAATAAAGATAGCTAAAAGTGAATATTCCAAGCGCTAGTTAAGGCTTTAGATTTGATTACTTACTTTGAAATGGGAGGAAACTAACACGCTGACGACCACTCTCTGCCAAACACCGCTTAATCATTTCAGACCTTGATATGTACAAAAAGACCCGACCAAACATGGGAGTGTACAGTACTGAGATTGTGTTAACACCTAGGTGTATCAAAGTTATCCTTGCACAAAGACACGCTCTCTCACACACACAAACACACACCTGGCCTAGCTGCAGATCCAACAAATCCCCAGCGCTTGATCTGATCGCTGTACAGACATTTTCAGTAGAATAAGGTCATCCACAAATGTCCTCTCTCACATGTAGCACACAGCAGGAAGTAGTCTGCTTCTGAAATACTTTGTGGTTTAGGCAGCGAAGCTGCCTGGATCTGACATCATACAGACTGTCTAATACCCAATAAGACTGAGTCAGGCTTTTGCGTTGACTTGCACCTCTGTTGCGTGATGTCTAGATAAATTCAGCGCTGCATGTGCGAACACGGCTTATGTCATGGCAACCTGATATTTTCCACTATATCTCAGTAATGAACCTGCCCATGATCCTCCGGCCCCGTGTGAAAACACCAGACTTCTGCCTTTAAGCTAGACAGTGAGGCTGTGATAGGTTACGTCTGACACAATCAGACGCGGTTACTTGAGACTGACAAGCTCTGATGGCCTACTTCCAGTCGGATCCAATTCCTGCTTTGTGTGACCAAACCTTGGCCTTTTTTTTTTTTTTAACTCAACATTAGTGCAGAACCAGAGCAGGAGGAGAAGAATAGTCAGGTGAGTTATAGCCATGCTAAAAGAAGAAATGGAAATACCAGTTCTGGGAGGGGAAAGAACACTGCCAGACATATTTACATATGATTTTATCACAATACTCTATTCCCAGACTGTGTGCCATTGTTCATTTATGTAAACTGAGATCTTTATCCTGTGATCTTCCCATTCTGTGCAAGAGACAAAAGAGCCAACCAATGTAATCTGTTTTCAACCATCATTTTATAACTGAGCTTCATCTAGTGTTGCGACTTCCTCACGCAGAATTCATGCAGCATAGAGCTAACCTCTTTCTTAAGAAATGCAAGAGACCAATCTGTCCACGGAGAGCCTAAGAAATCCTCTAAACCTGCGGGACTAGGCAGACTTGCATTGACAGCTAACCTACAGCTCTTACCATGCTGACTGCGTGATGGATAGCACAGTGTGATAGAGGTAGGACAAAAGGACAGATTCTATAAATAGCAACCATCGACCACCCCTTTTCCCTGCTTCTCTCAAACTCTCTCTCTCTCTCTCTCACAGACACAGACACACACACACACACACACACACACACACACACACACACACACACGCGCAAACATTTAGTGCTTTGCTATTCATTATGATGGACAGCCACTCATCTCTTTTTCCCTTTTCTTAACCCAACCCCTGGTCTTTAAACTGGGGTTAAAGTGCAGATTTCTTATAGGGGTAGTCAGGTTTGCTAGGTGACCTGCGGTCTCTGACAATCTCTTCACTGACACTGTTTCTGTGAGGCTGCTGGAGTGGCCCTGGGCCTGATGATTCTCCAGCTAGACCCATCTCTTCTGGGGTCTCTCTGGGTCCTGGGTGTCTCTCCTCATAGTTGTCCATATTCCCACTGGGGGACCGTAAATGGCCTAAGCCATGAGTCAGGTCTGTCTCATTTGATCGCCCCTTTGAAATATGTCCCATCCTAGGTTGGGCTCCACAGGGGCTAGCAAGGAGACCATCATGCCTCTGAGAGGTTATACTGAGGACATCCAGTCGTAGTGGGTCTGAGGCAGTCCGACCCTGTGTATGGCCCTGGGACTGAGAGTCAGAAACATAAGGAGGAGGATAGGAGCTGGAGGCGGTGCAGCTGTGGCTGTAGAGGTCTGGTCCAGCAAAGGAGGGCAGTGGGTGTGTGGAGGTTGGGGTTGCAGGTCGGCAGGAAAAGTCATACAGGTCAGGGAACTCAGCTTGAGCTTCCAGTTTGGGCTCAGGAGCGTGTCTCTTGCAGGAGTGGCCATGTCCAGGCCCATAGCCATGGCTGAGGCGGGAAGAAGGGCAGGGCCCATGAGGCAGGTGGTGGCCTGAGGGGCCCATGGGGCTCTGAGGGCCTTCCCTCTCCATTTCTGCCATGTGCTGCTCCCTCAGAGTCATGACCGAAACACCTAGCGCAATGTCAGGCATGAACTCCCTCATAACCGGCTCCATGCTCATCTGCATTGGAAAACAGATAAACATTTATGACAGAACCTGACAATCAAGATATTCATATCCCAAAGCATAAGCCGCTAGGAACATTTGACTCAACGAAAAAAAAAAAAAAAAAGAAGCATGTGGCACACGGACATGCAAAAGGCACGCACATATACACACTCACCACTTGCTGGTCTGAAAGCAAAGCTCGGCCCATAGCCTGTGGGTTGGTGCAGTCAGGGGGCTGAGGCCTGGGCACAGAGGAGTAGTCTGAGCTGCCATGCTTGGTGGCTGCATGGCGCTGGATCAGGGTGCGGTTGCAGGGGTAGGAGAAGGAACGGGTGGGGGTTGGCAAGGGCACGCGAGGTCGCCACGCACCCTTGAGCTGTGAGTGACTAGGTGTGGCAGGGGGGTGGTATGGGGGAGGTGGAGGAGGTAAGGGAGGGTGGAAGCCTGCTACTCCTTCCAGCTCTGTGAACATGCTATCCATGGCTGGACTGCTGTTTACCCGACAACGACCCACCTGGCGCAGGGCCAGTATTGGACTCTCATCTCCAAACCTTTCATCTGGGAAGAACTTGTATGGATTCTGCAGGTAAAAAATAAAAAAATCATAAATCTCATCCTCCAGAGATCTCCTCCTCCCTAACCCTGGGAACACGCTCTGCTTTCTGCCTACCTGCAGTAGCTCAGTGGCTCCGTCTGCCAGACCAAACTCCCTCAGCACCCGCAGCTGCAGCTCATAGCTGACGGTGGCTCCCTCGCCACAGTTGAGGGCATACGCTCTCTGAACCTGCTCTGTGTGTCTTAGCTCATGCAGCCTCCGAATCATCTCCTTTACCACAGATAACTGAGGCACTGAAAAGTGAAAAAGAATACAAAGTCAGACATCAGAGTAAAATGACGTGAGTCAGTTAAAGTCTTCATAGTTTGAGTCTTAACGTTGTAATTTAATCAGGGTGCTCAGAGAATCCACTGAACGGCATTATGTTTACAGATACTTGAGCAGTTTCTCTGTTAGTCAGCAGTTTCTCATAACACTTAAGTCAAGCATGTGCATAATCCAGCCCGGGGGCCAATCACGGCCCTAGGTCAGATTTTATATGGTCCCTTGCTCCTACCCTATAAAATGTATTATTCATGGCCCGCCACCACAAACAGAATTAATAAAGTGTCATTTCTCTTTTCACCTCATGGTAGCAGCACCAGTAAGTCATGTTTAAAATGAACCTGAGATGCTGATATTCAGCAGCTTCAGCAGATCCTTATGTTATTTTATTCTC
>NW_024582377.1:1108768-1188742 GCF_018398535.1 Haplochromis burtoni
ACCTCATGGTAGCAGCACCAGTAAGTCATGTTTAAAATGAACCTGAGATGCTGATATTCAGCAGCTTCAGCAGATCCTTATGTTATTTTATTCTCAATATGTGAATGAAAGCAGATTTATTTTGTTAAGGTTCAAACACTTGATCACCATAATTCTTGTGTTATTGAAAATAAAGTGTTAAAAAAATCATAATGTTTATGCTTTAAAAACAAGATGAGAAAGCCTGTTGGCCCCTCAGTGATTTTCCATGAATAAATATGGAACTCTTATAAAAAAAATAAAAAAGAAGAAGAAGAAGAAGAAGAAGAAGAAAGGTTTGGACACCCCTGACTTAAGTCAACCATAACTGTGTAGCATCTGCGACACTGCTCCTACCTGGAATTTCATTTGCCACGACTGATGGAGCTGTGGTTGAGTTGCTTGCCATTTGCTGGTGGTTAATCATGTGACAACACTGAGGCACAGCGTTGTTGACCATGTAGAGTGTGTCCGGGACGTTGGACATGCGCACTAGTCGCAAACGCACTAGGTCTGTCTGCTCGACCATCATTTCATCAAGAACAGACTGAGGACACATAAAAAAAAAACCATAAGTCCTATGTGCAACTCAAGGACATGGGGAACATTTTGCAAATTAGTTCCACTTGACTGACACTTCATCTAATAATGACTCACTGGTCTATGGATATGTCATAAATATTCATGGCCTTGGGAAGGCCTATAAGTTATTAGGAAAGTTTGCAAACGGACATAAAGCAAATTTCGGTCAGACTGATAGAGGCCACCACTGAATACTAAATGATTTGTATGCATAACAACAACTTGGCATGGGTAGTTTTAGCACGTCTGAGCTATAAACAGGTCGACAAATTTTACATTAGCCCGCACCCTTTACAGAAACTCTGCTCACTTTGGCGATAGCTATATGGGACACAAACATTCCCCCGGTTTCCGCCCCGTCTATAACCCCCATTAATCATAAATAAATGAACCTTACCTTAGCCTCCTCCACGTAAGGAGAGAAAAGGCGTGGACGCACATAGATGCCTGCATTTTTCTGACGCAACCAGGCATTGGCTTTACCCCCCTCAGCTGTGGGTAGCATGTCTGAAGGAGGGGTGCTTATCAAACCCCTTTTGAGCTGTGAATAGTGAAGAATGTGGATCAATGCTCAATCTATGAAGGTCACAATAACTCAGAAACACCAGTCATAAAAGCACAGCAGCTGAGAAAAGATAAGTAACACTGACTGCGTCGGCGAGGACGTCACTGTTGGGAGGTAAGATGTGCTCTGTTCGGATGAAGGGCAGGAGCGGAGACAGGATCTCCTTCAGCTCCTCCACATCCAAGTCTCTCCTTTTCACTCCCCTCTTGTTTACGCTGTGGGCTGTGCCACTCAATAGGTTGGGTTCTGGGTAAACAGGAACGACCACGGTCAGATATTATAATGATTGTAATGCTTTTTGTGCGTCAACATTTATAGTCAGAGTTTACATACACACATCGTGGTAATTTTGGGTTTTATATGATTTCTTTAAACTGTCTTCTTCCAGGGAATGACTCTACAGTAAACCTCTTTAAAGACTTTAAAAAACAAGCCTTAGGTGCACAAATTTGAATTTAGCTTGGGTTCTCTCTAATCTACAGAGACAAATAGCAAAGGCTTAAATAAATACATACAACCCCATTAATATTTAGTTAAATATTAATTTGCACGTTGCACCTCGAGCAGATGCTTTTTGTAGCCATCAACAAGTTTATGGTATAATCCTGTCTGGATATTTTACCCGTCTTATTGGCAGAATTGATTGAATCCGTTTAAATTGTTTGGTTTCCTGACATGGACCTAGCTTTTAAGCAAAATGCACAAATTTTAAATAGGGTTGAGGTTGGGACTTTAGTAGGCAATTCCAAAAGCTTAGCGTTATCCTGCTTTATCCAAAAAATGTTTTGATGTGTGTTTGGGATCACAGTCCTGTTGGAACACAAATGTCTCCACATTTCAACAGTCTTTGAGGTGAAGTTGAAGAATGTGGAGGTAGTCCTCCAAATTTTTCAATGTATCAGTAGCACTGGCAGCCTAACAGAACGATGCTACTGACAACATACTTGAAAGCTGGTGTGGTGCTTTTAGACTTGAAAGCATCACATTTACTTTTCTAAACAGCTTTGTCTTATGTGACCATAAAGCTTTCCTCCAGAAATTCATTTGGCTTGTGGGCAGCTACAAATTACAGTCGAGTTTTGAAGCTTCTTTTTTGGTTGGCACCCTCTAAGATGTAAAACGCTTCCTTGTCGACAGTGACGCTGGTGTTGCAGCAGTTTCCAGTTCACGGCAGGCTCGAGCCTTGGTAGTAACGAGTTTCGTCTCATCTCTTTTTCTTCTTCCAGACATTAGGAAAGTGCTGACACATCTAAATAATTTTTACTTGAGTACAATTGTTTGAACTGGTTATCCTGGAATCTGCAGTCGTTTAAAAAAATGGCTCCAAGAGACCTTCCCAACTGTGTAACTCTATGACTCTCCTTTTTAGATCTTCACTGAATTCCTTGAAATTTCCCATTGTTCATTGTTCCAACTACTGGTGATTCCAATAAGTGCTCAACAAAAATCCTTTTTATGGTGCAAAGAGAAACTACCAGCTGTAGTCAATTATCAACTTCTCATTATCATAATCATAATGAGAGGTTAATAGGGCTTGGCCTTGTCAACGTAAAGGCTACTGTAGAACTTTAAGCACCGTTTAGTAAAAGATTAGTAGGTATATTTCCAATCCAAAATAAATTCATATTTTCACCCTAAATTCTTGTTTTTTAAGTCATTAAAGATGTATGCTATGCAATCATTCCACCCTGGAAAAAGAACAGTTTAAAGAACTCTTCTGATGAGTGGATGTAAATATCTGACCACCACTTTAAGTATGATAACACTTTTAGTGCTTTTACATCAATCTTCTGGCTGCATTTCAAACCTTTCGCACAAGATCGTTTTGACAAATTATAGGGATCTTGAGGAATCAGGCTGCTCTCCCTTATAATATGAATACCAATAACCTTGATCATGTACCCCTCAGAAGAGCATTAATTATCACAGTAGCAACAATGACATGACAAATCAGATCGAACCACTTCCTGTTGAATTTATGGGGTAAAGTTTGGCTCTTTTTTGCTTTTAAGTATATTCACAAAGCTCTAGTAGGTGGTAATTTCCTCAGAGCAATTAGGGGGGCTGCTCAGAGGGTAATTATAGAGTGTATTATCTTACCCCTGTCTGCCATCCTCTTAATAAGCTGCTGCTCGCCCCACTTAACAACATACTTAAGAATGTCCTGTTCACTCGCCTGACAGAGAAAGAGAGATATAGGACAGAGAGAAAGCAAAAGACAAAAATATTATTAGGACAAGGTTAGATATTGTTGGGAACAGAACAGGGAAGGTATGACACGAGGATAAAGTGAAAATGCAATATGTTCAGGCAACTACCCATCAAAGCTTGGGTCTGGTTTGTTTGGGTAGTTGGATTACAACACTTCACCTCAACCATCTGGTGTAAAGCCCAAGTTGCTTGGCAGTGCAGATGACAGCTCAGCTTTGATTAGGTTCTGGGTTTGAAAGCATTTCTCTCTAGGGAACTGTTTTTCAACTCTGGAAATTCTGGAGACTCAGCGTGTGCACGTGAACAGCGTCAGCACATGTGGACTGTGTGTGACTGGGGCAGGGACTGTGTGTTTGTATACAATATTTTCATGCAACTATCACAGATTCCCAAACACTGTGAGGTGCTATAAGTTGAGAGACGTTTCCTTACCTGTAGGTAGTCAGACTGAATTGCACTGAGAAGGTGTTCTTTGCCAAGTTCGTAGAGAACATCCGAAGTGACAACTTGACTGAACTCCTCACAGAGGAAGTGCATGGCCTGCCTATGGACCCACTTGGAGCCGTATGGTTGGGAGCTCCACTTGAGAATTGGGACAAGAGAGTCCAGAGACAAACTCTCCACAATAATGTCTTCACAGCCTGGGAGAGGCAACGAGACAGACAAGCAGAAATGTATCATATTCTGAAAAGAAGTGCATATATTGAAGTCAGAAAGATGTCACTTAACCTTAAAAAAGAAACACTACAACAACAAAAAAGCCTGTTTGAAAATGTATTTTAATGATTTAACTATACAATTATTACAGTACGGCAAGTAACGCTGCAGCCTCTGCCAAACCATCAGTAGTTTTGACTCATATTCACTGACCCAGGGAGTCTCCCTCTAGTAGCCCCCACATCCTCCATGCTGCGTTTCCTAAATCAGAGCACATACCAGAACAGCAGGCAGCGGCTTTACTCTAACACACCAACCCACAGAAATGCCTTTGATACCTTGATGTGTTTCAGTCTCAAGCTGCCTTCTCTTAACCGTGATAAGTAAACACAGCAGCTTGCGGAAATGTGCTGCCGGTGCACAAGCACACACTTTGCAAAGGTGTACACACAGACCACTTGTGTGCATAAATCAAAAATGCATTAAAAGCCACAGAAGGCTTAGGGAATTATGTGCCTGGTGCTCTAGTCATTTAAAAAAGAACCAAGTTTTGCAAATTCAGCCAACAATGGCACTCAAACTCTTAACACTTAATCTAACACGGATCCATTTATGCAGAAATAAAGCCTCCATGTCCACTTGGATTAACATATGATCGGTTTGGTCAAGCAATCTATCACAGTTCCAAACGAGAGAGTCTTAGTGGCTCACATTGAAAGTTCTTCTCCGATCATTAACACAAAGTGGACATTCATGAAGATAAAGCCGACTGACTGATGTCCAGTCAGAGCTGTTCTGAAGGGAAATAAAAGCTTCCCAGCTTCCTCATTCCAGGCGGTCCTGTCCATCAGTTCATCGTTGGAGGAGCAGCGGCGGCGGCAGCAGCACTCCTCTGGGAAAATCTTAAACTAGAAAATCTAAGCTGCTCTTCCGCCCTCAAACCACCACTTTGAACATAAACGCCGGGAAATTGGACACCAGACTTCAGAGCGATGACCCCACTGATACTTCAGCTTCATATCCATGCAAGCTGTGTGTACAAATTTTTGATTCGAATGGAAAAGCAACCATAATGTACATGCACAGCTATGAACCCTTTGGGTGTTTTTGCTTGTAAATGCAAGTTCGAGAAACACAAAGCAGACGCCCGCAGTCTTTTCAGCTGAGGCTGCATCATTAAGACAGATGTAGCTGAAATGTGGGCCTGCATATTTTTTTTCTCCTTTTTATCTGCTTTAAACAGACTGAAAAACGGGAGAAGATTTCCAGCATCTGCCTCATTGCCCACTGCTGGTCGTTTTGCTATTCATCTTCTAGAAAGTCCTCCAGTCTAGTTCAATTTGATTTTATTTATTTATTTATTTTTCACCCTCCCCTTAAAGCAGACACACAGGCATACGTCCACAAAAGCAGGCAATTCCCCACTTGGGACCAGTGGCACAGGAAAGAAAACAGCTCTGCTCTCTGTTAGCCCATTCGAATACTCAGTGACAGCCAGTCTTTTAAAACGCAGCACTTTTTATTATGAGGTGGAGATTAGAATCAGCATTATATCTAGTACTAACCCGCCTCCCCCTCTCCACGGGTGGTGCACCACATTCACTGGAGCTTAGTCGACTGACAAGAATATCAACAGAACAGCAGGAACAGCGACAGTCAGCTCTACACTACACCAACTTTGGAGTACGCATGAATTTTGTCATGCTGTCATGATTTGGAGCTCTGTGTTTATAGAGCACACAGTCTCCAAAGCCACTTAAAACATCAACTGCACTCAAAGGCATGTAAACAAGCATGTGGATGTAAATCATCTCAGCCAATCAGTCAGGAAATGGAGCTTCAGTCAAAGCAGTCAAAACACAAGATAGGGCACTGAAATCGCTGGTCGGTCAGAGAGCAAGAAGGGAAGGCAGCAATGAAACTGCACTGAAGGGCTATCATCTCTTCAGCGCGCTTGAAAAATTAATAAGGCTTTTAATACTGGTTACTATTTGAGTGAGATGTAGTCGTAAAGGGAAGCCCATCTTGAGAATTAATAAGGAAGAATGACAGAGAGCTCTACAAAAACCTCCAAGGGCCAAACCTCCTTGTAGCCGGAGGGAAGCAGCCAAGGAGCACGTAAAGGGGGATGACAGTGTGACAGATGAGAGGGGGCTCTTTATATATGAAACCCCTGACATAAACCTCTCTGCTGTCTCCTAAAGAGACGTCGCAGCAAAACTGTTGGATGGCTTCTTACAAATTTCAAGTCTCATAATTAACCCAAATTAGGCAGATAAACACACTTTTCCAAAATGCACAAAAATAACTCTAGGAATGAAGTGATCTCAAAAAGTGTAACAACAGGAAGTTAAAGAGTAGAAAGAGAGACTTGGATAAAATAGCATCAGGTTAACCTAAACTATTTCACCACATTCCACTTTGAGGTTTGACGGGAAATGATTTGAGCCGTGCAGAACAGACGGAAAGGGAGCAAAGAGGGATAAAAATACCCCTCGATTAGGGGCTTGTTGAGAAGGTGGGGGGGTGGAGGGGGAAGACGAGGTGATGGTGTGTGGGGATGACACCATATGCCTCCTTGTTGCTGGCTTAAGCTGCCAGAATGACCCTGAGAGTGACACCCAAAGCTTGAGGGTGGGAGCTGGTGTCTAACCAGTTGTGTGTCCAGTGCTATTAAAATCACCACACAGGTCTTAAAAAAGGTAATAGACTCTCAAGCCTTCAGTCAATACAGCAGCTACACAGTATTGATCCTCTGCTTTTAAAAGATTTTAATACCAGCATGTTTATTGCAATAAAGTGCTGTGTGTTAAAAAAAAAAAAAAGATGTACATGTATATTTTTTATTACTTCCTCTGTAAACAGGATGTGTGGTTTCCTCTTATCAGCTTAAAGACCCACACCTACTTTAGCACATTAAGATTATGACATGGACTATATTTGTATTAATGCTGCAGCATAAGTTTGGAGAGAAAAAAAAAAATTCTGGCTACTCTATAGTGATCTCAGCTTTATAAAACAGTGTGCCAACAGAGCATATAGACTATGTTATAGATCTGCAGCTGCCTCACCATAAAAAAATAACCTTTGAGCTACAGAGGAGTGAAGAATTGAAAGAAAACACTCACAGGCTTTTATTGTGAAACGACAGTGGTGAAGCTGTCAAATCGCAAAGTATATTTTAAATATTCTGGATGTAACTGTAAACGAGTGTCTTAAAATAATACTGGTTTGATTTCATTAGAAAGCACAAAGCAGTCAAACTCTCTGGTCTTTATAGCTTCATTTCAGTATTAGGCAAACTAATTTCCTATACTGTGACTATGAAGATCATTATTGGCCGAGAAGACACGATAAAGTAAGAAATTGTGTTTTGTCACTTTTGGATTCACACGGGCCAAATTCAGTAGTTTTGCATGTATTTGAAAAAGACTGCTTTAAATACTGCATACTTGAAAAGGTTATTCCGATTAAAGTGGATTTTTGTTTATTTGTGTTGGAAACTGCAAAATGCTCAGGTGCCACTTTGGAGGAAGTGCAGTGGAGGAAGCGACTGGCTCATGTAAAAAGTATGGCTTTAACCTTTGCTACCAGGGTCAAAAAAGAGTGTAATCTGAGCAAAGATAGAGCAGAAATGAAGTGTTGACAGAAGCACCTCATGTAACAGAGAGTGGGGCTGTATGCCTCCAGAGGGAGAGATAACCTATATCAGCCTGTTTCTAACACCCGTCACAGCTAGAGTAATCTGCAGCCATATTAAGTGCAGAATATTAAGACACTGAGTCTGGTAAAAAAAAAATGACATGAATGCATGAAAAGAGACGTTATAGCAGGGTTGAGTTTTGCAAGGCATCAACTCACGTACAAAATTCTATCCTATTATGATAAAAGTCTAGCTCATATTATTAAGTTAATAGAAAATGACACAATTATGACAGGCTGGAGAGGCAAATTGACTCTAAACCTTATGATCAGGCTATTGAACTACAGTTGGTTAAGGTTTTAAGCAATTTGTCGTAGAGACCTTGCCAGCACTTTGACTCATGTATTCTGCAGACAGGAAGGAAGAAATTACTTAGGAATGAAACTAAACAAAAAAATTTTGAGGCAGATTGTTTATCTGGGACTTTTTTTTTGCTCATTTCCAGCTCCATAATTTTAATCTTGTACTCTGCTAGAATTGATTCACAGTTCGACATAATGATTATTTATATATCCGTATGTTATACTGGGCTGCTGTTCAGACTCTCTGCTACTATCTGAAACAAGCCCCTCTCCATTTAAGCCAACGTCCCCTGGCTGGCTGCCCTTTAGAAGGAAGATTTATGGCAGATGGGAAGGGCTTCTGTCCTCACAGCCAGAGCTGTGTGCCCAACATGACCATATTAGGAATATGTCACTGATGTCACACAGAGCCACGAGTTTAAAAAAAACAAAAACAAAAAAAACTGTATGAAACAAAGCATTTAGAGCAATAAGAAGCCGGAGCTGTTGGCTCACAGGGATTATTCACATATAAACCAACCCACATTGGCCATGTTTATTATGAGCATTGACTATCCCAATAGTATCAGTAAGACAGAAAATAAGCAAAATAAGTCAAAACAGAAAAATGTGGTTGCTATCACACCCTATGTTGTTGATATTGTGACTATGACTTACCTTGAGCCAGCATGCTAAACTCCAAAAACAGAGCAATATGGTACAGCTCCATGGCCTCTTCAGTGCGTGTGCTGGCCCCACGGCTCCCTGACACTAGGGCTTGCACCTCACCGAGGCTGCCTGCTGAGGGGCTGCCACGCAGCACCAGCCCGAGCTCGACGACATCCGTGTACATGCAGTGGAGAATAACCTGCACATATTTTCGTGGTATTATGGACTCATCCAGCACTATGCGGGTGGGTGTCTGGAGTGTGCGCTCTGTCATTTCCTCGCCTGTGCGAATACGTCGCTGCAAAAGGTTCCGAAAGAAAGGAGAGCGTGCTGACAGGATAGCTTTGTGAGCCCTAAGGTCCTCGTCTGGGGTCCCTGCAGCTCCTGGGGCCCCACTGCCTCCTTGACTCACTGATGTTGCTGCAGCCACAGCTCCTCTCTCATTACAGCTCTCTATCATTTCAGAGTCTGAAGAGAAGCTGAGCAGAGCGTCATAGTAGCACATGTAGTCAAACAAGCCCTTCATGTCTGCCTCCAAGGAGTTAGGTGTACCAAACTCCTCGCTTAGCTGCACTAGCACATCCACATTCTGAAGCCTCGTATCCTCTGCTCCACCCACCCCAAACTCCCCAGTGTACAAGTAGTGAAGTAGGGCGGAGAACATGGGAACATCAATGCCAGCCGTGTCAATGTCCATTAGAACCTCTGCTCCGTACCCGGGAGATGAAGACAGCAAGGTCTTAAAAAAGGGGCAACGGGGAGCCAGGATGGCCCGATGAGCTGGAAAACAAGTACCCCGGAAGATGAGGTCCACATCTGTGCAGTACTTGTGCTGGTAGAGAGCGGCTAGATCCCGCTGCAAGCTAGGAGCCTCTGGACGTGCGAGGCTGGCCTGGAAGCTCAGCTCCTTGAGGGCTGCCGTTCCCTCATACTCCTCCACCAGGGCGTTTGTGTCACGGACGTCCCACCCTGACAAAAGCTCACGCATCTGCCGCGCATGATCCGCTGAGCGGCTAGACTTCCTCCTTTTGATGAACCTCCGCTTGAGAGTCGCCAGACCAAGACTCTTCTTCTTCCTGTCTGCCGGCCGCTCATGGCCGTGCTCCAGGCTGTATAGCTTTGACTCCCAACCATATCCCTGCTGAGAGTAGGATGAGGTCCCTGGAATAAAAACAGCTGAAGGTTAGCCTAAAAATTATTGTGTTTTAAATACATCTAATTATAATAGAAAGAAATTAACAGTTTTACATTACAAAAAAAAAAATTAATGGTGGGTGGTCAAGCTTTCCCTTACACACACACGGCCCTTTTTACATTTTGTAGTTTTCATATTGGGAATTGTGACATTTAGTGTACATTCATAACATGTTTTAGGTTTACCTGACAGTCCTGTGACAAATGTGTTCATGCCCCCCCCCCAAACAGCAACTATGGGTCCACAGTTTGTAAAAACGAAACAGTAAAAGGTGGTATGTACAGAAGTTTCAATGCAATTCAGCCACAATTTAGGCAGATAAACACCTTTTTCTGCGGGCTGAAAGACTTTCTATTCTTGGTTAAGCAATTTTCAGACACTCTTGCAGATGACTTCCAGTTCTTTTTTTTTTAAAGACTGTCTTACACAAATTGCATGTTAAATATACCCAGATTTTCAGTGATGTTCATGTAATGGGATTGTGAGAGCCCGATAAGGCGTCCATGGCGTAGACCATGTATATGGATCACTTCCATTTCTGTCAGCCCAACCTTCCTGCAGCTTCTTTTACCGTCATATGCCCCCCTCCCTTTTTTTGCCCACCAGACATGTTTTTTTCCTGAAAGTTTTCTTGCTCAATAATATTTTGTTGATTTTCACAGTTCCCTTTAAATGCTATTTTTTAATGCCATTCTGGGCACTGGAAATTGTAAGCTGGAAGCACTTTGATATCTTTTTAAAGCTTTCCCCTGCCTTGTAGGCAACACTTGGTTTCATTTTCTCATCCTCAGTCTTTGTTAAGAGGAACCCACGGTTACTGAATCCTGGATATGTTTGAAGAGTCAGAGAATTTAATCAAAGAGAAAGTCCTAATGGTAATTCTTCTAAAAACCCCAATCAAATTCTACAAGTGGAGGGCTTCCACAACTTTTGCACAAGCAAGCCACAGTTATTTCTCAGGTGTTTATTTTCAATTTTTTAGGATCAAGAAATAAAATGAATTTGAAAAGAGGTTCATTTTAGAGCTCCTTTGCTGCAAGAGCTGTATTTGTTTCTTTCTTTTTTTTTCCTTGTTTCAAAAGCAGCCTGCACCAGTTTACTGTTGTATATCTGTGCCCTGCTCTATCAAGCTAAGGACACTCATGCCTGACCCAGCTACCAAAACATCTGGATCTAGTTCAACAACTGGAAAAAAAAAAAAGGAAGGAAAAAAGTCTTTATTTTTTTTTCAGACCAAACCTTGATCATCACAGACCCAATTATAATCCCGTCCTACTTTAGACTCCTCCATCAACGTAGGTCCATTCATGTATTTATGCCCAATCAATTACACTGAATAGCAGTTATCTTTTGCTTGAGAGGCAGGACTTGTACGTCAGAGGAACCTCTGCCAAGGAGATCCTCTCTGCCTGCCTTTCTCTCAGGATCCATCAGTGTGACCCAAATAGTAATCATTCTAACACTGTGAATCATCTATGGCCCCGGCCAGCTCAACCAAGCAGCTACAGAGCTCAGAGCAAACGGGAGAGGTCTCAGGGGCTACTGAGATAATTTGGCTCTTTGCAGTGCTTTCACTTTGAAGTGGAAACCCACATAAACCCCAGACTTAAGTCATTCTAAAACTGAAATAAACACTTTTTTTAACTTAAGAAAAGACTTATTTAAATTAATCTCTGGAGCAGCTCTCCAAACGCTCTGGTACTCAGGACTGCAGGGAAAGCTTTAAGAGCCATAAACTAGACTCTGCCACTTTCTTCAACAGCAATCAAAAAGAGTGCTTAAATGTCGACAATATGTACATACAAGCAAACCACTACACTCCATGTCAGACAGGTACTAACTGAAGGCCATATGCTATGCTCTTCAACAATGACAGCAGTGAAATTGGAACAAGACCAAAAGCGAGAGAGAGAGAGAGAAAACCCCCCAAAAAACCTCTTCACATTAAAAACTCAAAGTGCAGCTGTCAGCCCATTCAGGCCAGAAAGTAGGCTATAGTCAGTCACAGGGCTCGCTTCCTGTCTACAAGTTAGATTTCAGTTCTGACAAATAAATACTTAATGCAATTATTCATCAGCCTTAAACAATAATTTAAGTCCATATGGCACAGTAAAGTAGATCCACTGCTTTTTAATGAATTCAGTTGTACTCAAAAGCTCTGTTTAAGAGCTCTCGTGCATAAAAATGTTCACCTATTGCACCATTAGTTGCCATGGAAGCAGGTTAATATAATGTAATGTGTATAGCAGACCATCCCATTATGTTTGTAGAGATATTTTTTAATCAAATCTGATTCTTGACTCTACTTTGGACATGAAGAGAAATTGGGTTTTTCACCAGTAATTCATCTAACAAAAGACATTTTGCCATATTGTAAAAATAATAATAATAATAATCATATACATGAACTGACCGGTGATGCACTTAATACCTATAAAAGTCTGTTGTGCCTGTGAACCTCCCCCTATCCGTGGGGAGCACGAGTGCGGGTAGCTGGATCCATTGGCACCCATCCTCGGTTCTCTTCACTTGCTATTTGGGGGTCCCCCCTCGTGCTGAGTCATTCTGCTCAGACAACGTATTCCTCTCAGTCGTCAGTTGCGGGTCAGGAACGGGTCCTCTGAAGCATCCTCAGAGCTCCAGGCCCAAGCTGCCATGGCTGGAGGAAGAACAGAAGGAGAGATATTTAAGCTTAAGAGTGACTGCATTTTAAACGTTGTTGACTGCAACATTGTGAGATTGGACTTTTTGGAAAGATAATGAATGTCAGTGTTAAGGAAGGTGAACAGAGGAGCACTTAATATTATCTATCGCGCCGTTTCAGCCATATTGATTTCACGGCACCGATGAATCATAGCTGTCTTGCCATTTTACAGGTTTGAAGTGCTAAAAATTGAGTTTTTGTGAAAAGTGAAAATTGCATGGTCATTCTCCTATCTATAATCTTCAACAGTGACTCCAGTTAACAGAGACTTCTCTATCCTCCCCTCAAGAAATGACAAGCAGTCAACTACAATGTAATCCAGATGTGGTGGGGGACTTTCAGAGGGAGGTACAACCCGAACAAGTTACTCTGCTTTTGCCTGTTATCACCTTAAACTAGAAGTAGTCTAATAAATGATTTGGGTACTTTTCCAGTTCAGTTGTAAGAGCAGGTGCAGTGAAAACTCTTTTGTAGATATGTTTGATGAGATAATCTCAGGGTATATATGGTAAATGGCCTGTATTTATATAGCGCTTTACTAGTCCCTAAGGACCCCAAAGCGCTTTACATATCCAGTCATCACACACATTCACACACTGGTGATGGCAGCTACATTGTAGCCACAGCCACCCTGGGGCGCACTGACAGAGGCGAGGCTGCCGGACACTGGCGCCACCGGGCCCTCTGACCACCACCAGTAGGCAACGGGTGAAGTGTCTTGCCCAAGGACACAACGACCGAGACTGTCCAAGCCGGGGCTCGAACCGGCAACCTTCCGATTACAAGGCGAACTCCCAACTCTTGAGCTACGATCGCCCCCGATATGTTATGGGGTGGGCAACAAATATACAAATATAGAACATAGCATAAATATGTCTCTTGGCAGTGATTCTACAATACAGTTTATACAGGGGGGTGCTTCATTTTCAATCCTTCCTCTCCAGGAAGTTGATGAATTTATTTATCATGAAACTGTGGTTTCTTGATAAATAAACGACAAGAAAATGAATACAAACCAAACCAGAACTTTGTACCTTGCATTACTTTAAAGTATAGGAAGTCTAATACATGACCTGGGTACTTTTCCAGTAGCCAAACTGATCCAATGGGTAGCCAACATTTAGCCAAATCAGCTCCAGAGATGAGATTAACACCCGTTTTAAGGCCTGAGATATTAACACACATATACATTCACACACAGCCGGTCCTGGTGTGTATTTGGCACCCAGAGCCATTATGCTCGCATGGCTACAAATCAGTGTGGTCTTAATGAGGTTATACTCAGGTGGATATGTTTGGTCTTTAAGAATTCGATCAGGAAAAGTAATTCCCCCTGCAAATTCTGGTGGACGCAGCAAGTGATCAGCAGAACATTATAAAATAATAGCTTTTCATATCATTTAAATTATTTTCTACATTAATTTTCTATCATGATAAAAGAAAGATAATATATGATTGGATAATGGGTATTTAACTTCTATTTTATCAATGAAGGGAACATTTATGCTTTAGATTACACAAACCTTAACAGCCGACTTTATGCAAATCAGTTCTCCAATGTGACAAAAACTCTACCAAACAGACATCTGAGCACTCAGTTGGTTGTTAATTCATATGTTTGGAGGACCAGCTAATAATTCAAAGACAGAAGCTGTGCTGCAGATGCAGAGTTGAGCAGCTTTAAGTTGCTCTTTACAGTCATTACCATAACTTATTGCTGTGAGCCATGGCAATGGCCAAGCAGTTTTCCCTCTTCTCTTTTCGTGCTGTCACCAGCTATGATCTAAAAGAAAACAGGGCACCTCATTAACTGAGTGTACTGACGACTACTCAAGCTAACAATTGCAAACTGAGTCTATCTGGCTTCATTTCGACAAGCATGCAGACTGCAGTTATAGAGCTGGATTGAGGGGGTCAAGCTTTTCTTAAGATTTTGCACTCGTTACTCTTAAAATGTTGCCCAAGCTTCAGAAAGTCACACAAGCCCAAAGAGCAAACCAGAGAGCGTGCAGATGTCTGGAGACGTGCATGTCGGATATGGGAAGTATAACAGCGGTTGAAGTCTGCCCTTGGCTGGTGTGAGCAAAGCTTTAATTGCAATAACTTTTATCAGGATGTTATTAAAAACATTACAGAGGTGCAAAAAGTTGGAAAGACTTTAGGACTATTGGGGTTTTCCCAAGGAGGTTGAAATCCAGCAAAGACTTTACCAAAAAACAAGGTGGGATCATAAAAGGTCATTAAAAAGAAACAAAGGAAACTCTGTCATATAGTGTCCACTAAAAGAAAGACCACTAATCAAAACAGAAGAAAACTATAAGTCACTGCTCTCAGGGGAGCAGTGACTTATAGTTTTCTTTTTTTTCTCTTTGCGTTTCATTAGTTGAATCAGATTGGGTTTATCTAAAACAGTAAGTTAGATGAAGTTTCGACTGCAGTTTATGAGTAGTCAATTCAGAAATGCAGGCAAATCCAAAGGTTTTTGCAAACTACTTCTTGCAACCAAAGAAGAGGGAAAGATTCCCAATTTCCGTCTGCACTTACATCTTGGCATAAATTCGTCCCTTTATAAACATTACTAAGAGATTTGAAAATGTAATCCTCATTGTGGTCCTTTAAATAACTCAACACAAAAAGAGTCACGTATATATTCTCATTTAGTCTCTTTTGTATATTAGACCAAACTTAGAACTGGAGTGTGATGGGAGATCTGCTTTATCTCAGACTGCTGGTTTTCCTGCCTACCATACTAATAAATCATAGTGTCTGCCCCTGTAGAGAACCACTCCACAACCTCCCAAGGGTTCAATGGAAAACCACAGCCTCTTACTCCACACACAAATAGTCACCAGGCAGTCACACTAGAGCACTCCAATAAAAACATTGGTTGATCTTTATTTCATTAGACTGCTTTAAATAAGCCCCATCTTCACAGGGAATTAATTTGGACAAAATTAGAAATTGAATTTGAATATGTAGGAGAGAGGAAGCAGCCCTTGAGATATATACTGTCTTGTTTACAAAAAGGCAGCGGTGGTGGTGGTGGTGGTTGGGGTTCTCTAAGGAGCAGAGCAGAGGCAGAATAAAACAAAGCAACTAACGCATCCATTGAACACCACACCAACTTCCCAGCGAGGCGGCTTTAATTCATTCAAATTAGCGAACCAAATTTAACTTTAGCTGCAGTGCTGAATTCTAAAACCATAATTTAGGGCAGAGACCTGACTCATAATGTGCAAGAAGCATTTTGGCCATAATCTCTCTGATGTCAAACATTAAGACACTTTCCTGCAGTTTAGATTGAAACACTGAGGCGCTCTGTTGTTGCTCAGGCTGGGAGCAGAGGAGGGCAGTGCCACAGACGGGGGAAGGCAGACACCAGCCGAGCTGGACTATGCGTCCCTAATGAGAGGTGACAAGAGACACTCCCTGCCCCCACCTACCTCTACGCACACGCTGTCATGGACACATATGCACCCTTTCAAACCGCTCACCTTGCCTCAGTCATGGATCACTTTTATGTTATTTTAACAATCAGCCAGTTAAAGGGGCTTAAAAGACAAAAGAACAGCCGTCCACTGAACATACAAAAATTACTTGGCACGCGAACAGGAGCGATGTATTATTCAAATGACTGTCAGGGCTCTTTATTAATCATTTATGTGGATATCCTCATCATGGCTAGAGAAAACGGAAGAGGTGGGTACACAGGTCTTCGGTCCTGTACGCAAGCCCAAATTTTAGCAGCACATTTCTATTATTTCAGTGCAGCCTTTTCACAAGTCGTTTCCATAAACCTGAACTCATCTGCTGGAACACACACGCAACCGGCGTTTGAAGTCAAAGTGGCAGCGGTAATTAAGCTAGAATGGGCTTGACAAGATTTCACCAAATTAAAGGTGATGTGGAGAATTACTTGGCTAGCATCGAAGATGATTGAGAATTTCCCATTTCATTCCTCTTCGGTAATTTTATAACAGCTTACTAATCTAAAAAGGCGCACACGTCTGTGCTCAAACAGCTTGAAGAAACCTGCGCGCTGTGTACTCTACTAGTCCCACTGTGAATCTTGTGAATAAAACTATGTCCGCTTTTTGATGGACGTCTTTGTTTGGTTCAGTGGCTAAATGCCCTAATCCTCTGGAAAGGAGCCAGTGCCACAGTCAGGCCTGAATGAAACACTGAAATACTCTCCCCAAACACTTTCCTGTCTGCAATTACACAGCAGTGTCATGCATTAAAGCTCTCACACACAGAGCTCTTCAATTTAATGTTTCCAAAAGGTATTTTTATTAGTCCAATGCTGACATATGTGTGTATCCATTTCACAATAGGAATCACAGAAGAAACAAAGTTTATCTTTCTGATTCACATACAACAAGAAAAACAAAAGATGCCGGCTTTGGGGGATGAAAAGAAGTTTTACTGTCACAAAACCTGTTAAATGACCTCTGGGGTAAGTTGCCCATTACATCTTTTGCTTACAGAGCTGTACAGAAATACAGCTTTCAGTTACAGATTGTCTGACTCTTTTGATATTTGATACAATCAAGGGTGCTCTGGAAGGTCATAAAAAAAGCAATGCAGCAGTGAGCAGAAACCAGAACTCTCTAACACAGAGTGACCTCCATGGCACTGATGTGTCTGCACACATCTCGCAGCAAGATACCCGACTGGAACAGCCACCGAAGGTTGGTGGAAAACAAAATAAAGTCCGCCCTTTTAAAATAATAGTCATATTTTGTCTGAAACGATAACCGGAGAGCGCAAATTCAGAGGCAGAGCAGACCGCTTATGCCGACAATGTTTTTTGCCAATCAGGTAAATCAGCATAATGTTGTGTCAGGCCATTCAGCTGATTACAGATTCTGGCAGGAGAGCCATGGGAACCTAAGGAAAAATCAGAACAAGCTAGAAAACAGACAACACAGTGAAATGACAGAAACGGAGAGAGGAAACAAAGTCCCCACGATGATGACTCATGGTGAGCAGCCTCAGGATTAGCCTGTGTCAACTAACAATATGAACCGTAATGGTGCATATTTGACATTTCACTGAGTACGCTGTCAGCTGATTACGTTTTGCTCTAGAGGCCATGAAACAAAATGGCAAATATCAAACACAGCTACCTCAAAGTTAATTTGTTTTCTTTCAGACCTTTGATTTGAATACATGATGGCAACTTATCCAACAAACACTGGACAGATGAATGTCATCCTGTAGGTGTGCTTGCAATGGAAAACCGAACAGAACCATCATGTGAAGTAGGCATACACTTAATGACTGCGCAAACATAACCCAGTCGTCGATCTTCAGAGAATGAATGGCAACTCAGGAAACAATGGGTGCTTATTTTGAGTGAGATGTCAATGCTCATTGTTGGGTTCTCCATCCAACTGGCCAGGGTAAACAGCATTCAGGGTAAAGTGCGGCTGACTGAGTGGCAAGTATTTGCAAGCTCGCTGCCTTTTCATGCCAGTCATGGATTTCTGAGCACTGTAACACTGATAATTACATGTCATTATACAGCTCTGAAGCACTGACACAAATACTTAACCCAGCGAAATGGTAAACATGAGCACTAAAACGCACGGGGAAGGCACCTTTATTCAAGTGAGGAGCTGCAAAGACAGACAGGCTGCATTTTAGAAAAAGGTGGAGTTAACAGACTGACTGCTGAGTCTACCCGCAATTTCAGTGAGATTACCATGGGATTATCGCAGACTGCATATGGCTCCTCATCACTTACATGGATGCTAATGCCAACAAACATCACATACGTTGTTAGGAAAAAATCTCGCTACAGCAACACTAATTTTCTATTGGATGGGTTAATGTCAGATACCTACACAATTCAAAGAAGTCATTGATATCTAAATCTATTATGGTAATAATTGCATGACTTGTGGAAATTATTACAAGACCTAGCCACGCAATAAGTCTTCATCTTTACATAGCGGCTACAATTGCGGTTTAAACTGTCCCCAAAGCTCAGTCTGTCAACTACTGTGTCACACAGATGCAATAATCAGCAACATGTAGGTTTTTCTCCAAAGTGACACAAAAATCACACTTATCCTGAACTTTTCTACCAATCCAGCCACACGCAAAACGAAAACAAATAAGAGCAGTCTTCTCCAGCCCGTATGAAAATAAATCAAATTATTTGCAAAGGCTTTGTTAGCCTGCCGTTATCACGGAGCTATTGTTGCTCTCTGGGCTACCGCTGCTCAGCGGAAGCTTTGGTTAAAAGTGCCTTTAAGAGCAGAGAAAAAAAATAAAATTAAAGCGGATTGTTTTTCGCGGCTGATAAATAAAAAAGGGAAGTAATGTCCAAATTGTATGGCGACAGCCCAGTAAGAGGAGTCATATTCACCACAGCCCTGTAATTAGTAGCATATCCTAAGAGGCTAGGGTAAGCTATCTCTGCGGTGTCGCTTTGACTTCAGCCCTCGGAAATTTACTTTGAGCAAGATGAGATGCAACTGTTGAAAAGCGGTCGTTAAAAGATATTTACCAGAAAGTGAGGAGCTTCGCAGGCATTATTTTTTCTTCGTTTCCCCTCGTAGTTTAGGCAGCACTCCGATCCAACTTGTCTCAGGCAGAGAGAGGGAGAGGGAGAGAGAAAAAAAAATGCAGCTCAACACCTTCTTTTCCCAACTCTGCTCATTACGCACGGCTCGACGTCAACCTTTGGTCTCTAATGTGCAATAGTTTCCACTTGCATCGACTTTCCGGTGATTTTTCAGCATCTACCTCGACTAAAAACTAAACCCAGACCGTTTTAAATCTCGGTTCGGTTCGGTATTTCCCCTTAGTAGCACAACGCCTTGTTGGGTGGTTGTTATGGCCTATCCCAACGCTACCCGTTTCAAGTTAGCCAAAATAGAAGGAAACTTCCGGTCATGTTTTTCAAAATAAAACCTTCAAACGCGAGAGTTTACTGCATTTTCGTTGTGCAGTAACTTGCGACCCAATGAAAAAGCATTTCACATCCCGCGTTTGATATTCAAATTTTGCACAAATTCTGCAGGTGTCGAATAAATTTAAAAGGCACGCTTTGCTCGTGCTCTGAAACGTCTTAATTTTGGAAGTAAAGTCTATCTTTCTTTGAATTTAGGTCAACTTAACACTCTCATTGCTGTATGCCGACTGTTCAAGAGGCCCGTCAGTACTCACAGCAGATTGTGCAATATACCGTTTGCGAGCGCCCTCTAGCGTTTAATTGGTGGCAGTAGTCAGAAATGGGCTACGTACGTGTCACAATCATATGGTCAAGACAGTACTTCTCAGCTTCCCTTTACGTTTTATATAACTGATGACATTGTCAGTAATTCTGCAGGAGAATCGGGAGCTGTGACGAACAGCGGTATGCAATTTTAAGTATAATATTATAGAAAATGTTCCAGACAATGCAACCCAGCGCATGGTTTGTCTATTAACCTTTCCCTCTTTCATTTAGAGGCAGACCTATGAGATGACGTTACTGTGATGCAGGCTGCACCACCAATTTTCGCCTTGATTATTATGTTAAAGCTAACGGCAGCAATGCATCTTTGCAATACATACACGTATTGATCCCTTAACATTGTTTGATTTGGAATATTTTTCCTATTCAGTGTCGACTATTGTGTAAACAGGCATATGCTAGTAGTAAAGACTTCAGGGATAAAGTTGGTTCTGTTTTTTCCCAGCTAGATCTAGTTCTTACTGCATCCTGTTGAGGGCGACAGAATACATGTAATGTGAGTGCCAAAACCTTTTTGTATGTACACTATAGGTTTCAAATAATCATAAACAATGGACACTGTTTTATTATTTGCATCGACTTGCCATGTTGATATAAATCTACAATTACCCTGCAATCACCCCGAGTAAGGAATTAAAAAGGAAAAGCCTTAAATGACAAAGTTAAGCAATACATGCCTTTGGTTTTATTCAGGCAGTATGTCCTCCAGTCTATTAAATAGAAGGACAGAATAGAATGGAACAGAACAGAAATACAAGAGATTTACTCAGACATCTGGATAGCCCTGTCTTTGTGTTGACTTGTGAAGACTATCTTTTGAAGATCTTTGTTAAGTGGTTCTGGTTCAGATACCATAATATTTTTTTTGAAATGACAAAAATTTCTATCTATATATGGAATTAATATACAAGTTGTGTAGTGATAGTAATACAGTTATTGATAGCTAAATGTTCTCTAAAAAGCCTCTGGTTAATCCACTGTTAAATCAAGAATTGACTCTAAACTTATTTTCCTCACAGTGATCAGGCCACATCATATCTTTAAGACCCCATAGTATCATATTATCCCAACAGAGCATGTCACTCTCAGACTGCAGGTTTACTTGTGGTTCTTTGAGTTTTTAAAAACGAGAATGGGAGGCAGAGCCTTCAGCTATGCTGCCCCTCTCCTGTGGAACCAGCTCCCAGTTTGGATTCACGAGACAGACGCTGTCTCTACTTTTAAGACTAGACTCAACACTTTGCTTTTTGATAAAAGGTATAGTTGGGGCTGGATCAACAAACCCTAAACTTTCGCTTAGTTATCCTGCTATAGGCTCAGGTTATTACTGGACTTTATGTTTTCTCTTTCCCCTCACCCTCAGTTGGCTTCTGCAGATGGCTTCCCCTCCATGAGTCTGGCTCTGCTAGTGATTTCTTCCTGTTTACAGGGAGGTTTCCCCTTCCCATGGTTGCAAAGTACGCGCTCATTGGGGGTGGCTTGAGGTTTTCTCCAATACTGTAGGGACTTTATCTTACAGTATAGAACACTTTCAGGTGATTATTGTGGTGAGCTGGTACTATATATATATAAACTTGAATTAAATTGAATGCTGTTGTTGTATCAATATTGTAACAAATATGTAATCAATATTTGTTACATGGATTATCAAAAATCCAGCAAATGCATATTACTTCTTCAGCACTCTGTGTCCTGTGTACTTTCTAGAGAGAAAAATGTTGTAAACAATTGCCAACAATTGATTGCTGTGTTCTTAATTTAGGACTTTGTGTGCTTAACTAACGACTGTTCAGCATTAAAAAAGACACCTTGTGTGCTCATTCAGGCTCGAAATCAGTGTTTTGTAACCAATATTTCCCCCTTTCAGTCCACTTTAATCTTCAGGCACACAACCAAGACCGAATTTGCTGTGATGAGAACTCATTCTGTATGTTTATACAAGTGTCTTTGGTCCATGGAAGTAACTCCTCCCTGGAAGAGTGATGGGAATTAGATAAAAGTACAGGCTATCTGTCAGTATCTCACAGGATGTGAGGAGAAGTTTCCAGAGACACATTTTTCTTCTGTGAACGAGATTTACTGTGAGCTGTCTCAAGAAAGATGTCCTTGCTTTTTAGGAGACCCACACTAACCAGGTTGCTGCTGCTGAAGAACATTAAGCAAAATCAGAGGTCAACCATCTGCAGCAAGCCACCCAAGGAAAAGATTGGGCCAGTGGTAGGACTGACTAACTTTTATTGTACTTGTAATTGAACAGGCAGACATCCTTGAATATCTACACTGTATAATGTCCTGCAACAAAAGCAAGAACTGCAGTAATATTTTTCCTGTACTGAATGGATGCTAAACCACAAGTAATGCCATTTTAGGGACTATGGTGGCATAAAAATGCAAACAATATAAAATAGTCAGTCATTGGAAGTCAGTGTCTGTGATGGTTCAAATGCCCTTAATGCGAAGAATTCAAGCGAACTGCATTCCCCAGTCTGCAGAGTGGAAGAGATGTTTTATTCATTTGTTATTTATAAGTCAGCGCAATGCTCTGGCCTCTGTAAAGGGATCCTATGATGGAACTGCAGCATAGCAGGAAGTGTTTATGCCACTATAAATCTGTTGATCTGTCCTAAGGGACATCCATAGGGGCTTTTACAAAGCTCATCCCAGGTTAGGAATACCATGGTGGAGAGGTACAGAGAGAATATTATGGCAGGAAAATATAAGTGGGTGGTGGCGGTGAAGTTATATCACTAAGACCGGGACCCTCTGTCGTGTTCATTGGCTTAGTCCTTTCTGTTCAACTTAACATATGAAAGAAGATATTTGAGAGCTCAAACACTAACACTGCATTGAATGTGTATTATAACCTTTCATGTAGATTACATTTGCAGTGTCTGTGAATAAAACACTCATGGTTATATTTTATTGGACTTTCTTACAGCAGTCTACCTTTGCCTTATGCGTGTTTGCTGTGACTCTCCTGGCCCCGGCTGGTTGGATCATGCATCATATCCCAGAATATCGAAGACAAGGCCAGAATACCTCAACATGATTGATTTCTACAGGAACTCTGCAGACAGACACCCAAGCAATGTCACTGTGTGAACCTCTCTCCACTGTGTAAAATCTTGTGGAAAAAAGTAAAACCTTTGTTAAATCTGAAGTCTGACTGAGCTATTTTCCTATATAAACAGTTACATATGATAACTATTGTGTATTTTATTTCTGAGATTATTGACTGTTTTGAGGGTGATATATTAGAAAAAGACAACATTTTTGCTTTAACACACTTTGAGGATATCATTTTCATCAGTTAGGAGTATAGACAAAATTCTTGGCAGAAACCATGATGGGAAGGGTCTGTCAGGACCTCAGACCGTAGGGTCTGTTTATCGTTCACTCCTGCATCTACTAGCGGAAGTGCAGCTTAAATGAGAAATGCTGCATTTAGACACAGGCTTAAGTATTCATACACATGCATATTTATATCTCGAAAGTGTTATTGGATAACAATGTACTCTTTAAAGCGCCCAGCTGATAGTGGAGATTAATATTAATATTACTAAATATCAGTATAAAAATATTAGGACACGCTGCCAATCCACGGTGGCCAATATGCTGTATTTATATAAAACAGGGGAAAAAAACCACGATGTTTTCTCAAGGACATGTTTAAGAAGGTGTGACAACCATCTGTTGCATGTTTAGCATTTCATGCATTACAAATACACACATGTAAAGCATCACTGAGGCAAATAAGCGGAGGTGCTTAGTATTTCCCTCCTATAATCAGCTCAAACAGGGTTGTCGGAATTCTTGAATGACAATTTGTCAAAGCCGGATCAGTCCATTTGGAAAGGTGTGGTGTGTCATATATATGTCACCACCCATCTCTGCAACGAGAGAGCAAAATCCCCACCACCACCTCAAAAAATATATATATAAAAACGATTTACAAAACAAGCCCTCCCTTTATTTCCGTTCAAAGATCGCAAAAGCGACCGAAGCACAGCTAAAACACCACAGCGTATAAATCCGTCGTGCAAAGTGGTACAATCAAGACGAGCCTGGGCTGCAAGGGGGCATAGTCACTTTTTCACGACTGAGGGAAACACAACGCCGGGAAGGGAAAAACCTATCAAAACAACTGACAGTCTGGGTTTTATGTTTCCCCAAGTGTCTGCGAAATGTCTACGAAGGCAGAGCAGTGTAAGTACGGCTGTGTGTATCCGTGCGTGCGTGTTTCTGTTTTGTCTTGTGAGGGGGCTGGAAACTGATTTTTTTTTTTTTTTGGTTTAACCAAGAAAGCGAACAAGGGGAGCTGTCCTTGGTGATGAAACCGCGGTTGCCAAGGCAGGTTGCAACACGTCCTCTCACTGCAGAGGATGGCTGGAGGTCTCAGTGCACACAGAGAGCCACTGAATCACCCTCTGTTTCTCTGCATGTTGATGGAACAATTCCATGTCCGAATCGCTCTGTGGTCCGATTTATTTATTTCTATTTTATTTGATTTTGATTGACGTGGCTGGCTGAGGCGCGTGGGAAAAGCGAAGTGTAATGTTGGTCTCAAGGTCGACCTGACAGGCTACTGAACAATATGGTGGCTTCATATTGATCAGTCGTGGGGTCTGATCACACTATATTGACGTCTGTTGTTCATTCCACTTCGCTGGTTGTGAACAGGTGGACACCAGTTCTTCTGTTTTTTTTATTTTTTTTTATTTTTTACCGTAAACAATAGATAAAAGACGGGGTCGAACTCAGTGTTAGGGGTTCCCAGCCCCATCAGCTGGTTAAAAGTTGGGTGTTGCTCCTGTTGTTTGGTAGACAGTAAGTGAGGGAATGAACAGAAAACGCTGAATGTGCTGTTGTGACTAACAGCTCGAAATATTATTAAAAGGTTGAAAAATATTTTTAAAAAATGTCCTATCTTTCCGAGGAAGTTTAATTTTATGATGAACCGGAAAGATGCTGTGCTTCAGTATTTATCGCAGCACATGCTTTGACCAGACAATCCTCCAAGCCTGCAGCTGTTATTTTTATTTTGGGGTTTGTCATTTACAGGTCAGGAAGGAAGCTAAACATTCCTGCCTAAAGTCACAGAAAATGGGTCAGCGATCACCCACTTCAACATATTTGAACTCCTAACAACAAACAGCACAGTCATATCTGAACCTACAGAGATTACTTCAATATAGAGCAGCCAGCTGGGCTCATTACAGAAATGTTCCTCTGTGTTGCTTCTTAAGCCCCCTTTCGTGTTCGCTATAACCACATTTTCCCAGCTTGTCTTGGGACTTGAACTGGCAACCTTTCGTGTGTGAGCTTGTTTCTGTAAGCAGTAGGTTACTGCCTCCTCTAGGGCTTCCTGTGACCTGCTGCTATGACAAAAAAGGTCACCCGGTGAAGGCCAGAGAACCATGGGAAAACAGACTTTTTGTTTAACTTCATAGCTGAAGGATTCATGTTAAATGCTACCTAACAGCTTGTTCAGTTACATGATATATGTCTTTGCTGTCGTGCATCATATCTCACTAGTGTTGATTTGCTTGTTGCTCTGCTCTTTATTTTGTCCAGTTGCCTCTAAGATACGATACTTGCAAGAGTATCACAACCGTGTGCAACACAATATTTACCCAGTGCCCTCCGGAACAGACATTGCAAACACACTGAAATACTTTTCCCAAACCCTGCTCAGGTAAGTACCCTGCTCTGGAGCCACCAGGTGAAGTAAAGATTGTAGAATGTTTGATATTAGCTTCCTTCACAATCAGATGAGATTAATTACAGCAGGTCGCTCTGACACACTTTCTCAAAGGCATGACAGTGACACAATTCAATGTCTCATATCAATTCATAATGTCAGCAAGAAGTTAGGGAAGTGGCCATCATGGCAGATGTTGCCTCGCCTCTTCTGCTCTGAAAGATACAGACTGTAGCAGATTTCCTGTGTAATTATGGTGTCGTCTTTTTAAGGCAGCTGCGGAGATAGATGGCTCAGTGATGTTTATTGATTCAGTGGTCGGTTGCTAGATGAACGCTTTCCTGAGGCGGTTTGCTGTGTCCTTCCCAGAGGGCCTGGAGTTCAGCTCCTCCGGCTATGCAGTTGCAGGGTCAGCCTGCTCTCTTGGGTGCTGTGAAGGGAACAGCCTGTTATTTCCTCTTCCAGCATAGGTCAAGTAGGCAGCCATTTTGAACACGTCTAATTTAATAGAGCACTATTTCCTCTTTTTTTTTCTCTCTGTCCAGTTGGAGCTTCATTTTTCCAGACATGCTCTGCAGAGATAGGATATTTCTTGTGGTTCCAGTATTACTACCCGCCAGCTTCAGTGAGAACAGAGGCACTGTCTTTTCTTATTAGCTAATTTATATTAAAAAAAAAATGGTGGGCCTTACTTCTATCATTATTATCAGCTTAGGGTGCAATCTATTTGAGATTGGCTGCTGGCCTCAATTCTACACAACTCCTCAGCCATCCATAAGGATTATTCCTCTGCCGTGGTGCTCACAGAGTATCCTGGATACTCCATACTTTGCTGAAGGGCTGTCCTGAACCAGTCACTGGGGTGTTTCAAATGTAGCCTCTCAGGGCACAGATTGAGCGTGACAGGGGTGGCAACTCTGGGAATGGGCATTAACTCGAGTGACGATTGTGCCTCTGCGGGGCAGTATCAAGCGAGCGAGAAAAGAGTCACTCAATATGATGCCACTGTTAACGGTTCTTTGATATTTTCCCGAAGCACAGTCTCTTAGCCTCAGATATGCAGAACAAAATCACTCTGCCCACCATTAGAGGAGTCTGGATTCCTCAGCGGGGACTCCAGGATTATCCATACACCTGTGCCTTCTGAAGCCCGGGGTGAAGAAATAGAAGAAAAAATCAAAAGGGAGAGAGAGGGAAAGTGGGAGTAGCGAGCCTTGAGAAGTGGAGCAGGCGTGTGTCATCTTCGCAGAAAAGAAATAGCCAAAGGAGGAGGTTGTTGATTCATGCAACAATTTCAGGTCAGCTAGAGGGTTACGTTATCTCTTTACCAGCAAGTTTTATACGCGTTCTTAAAGATGAGGCACGGCTTCGTCAGACTGAGCTCTCTGTATCAGTGAGCACTGACGTCGCAACAGACTGTTTAGCCATTATTTCAGACGCAGCACAGTTGTTTCACTTCACACACCTGTCAACATGTTAATGCAGGAAACATGTGCTTTGAGTAACTGATACACACATGTAGTCCATGATTTTGCAACGACAGCGCAGGGTTTGACAGTAAATGTATGTCATGTGTCCGTATCAGTGCATTTCTACATGTGTTTTATGTGTCGTTTGTAATTTTCTCGTGTCGTTTTGTGTGTATGTGTGCACATATGCGTGTGTCTTTGCGTGTATATGTTCAGTGTGCGCGCGTGTGTGTGTGAGCGCGTCTGATGTTTATGTCTATGTTCATTGTTCAAATTAATGATGTTTTCTATATGAAATATGGGCAGTGAAAAAGTCATACTCTGAGATACAGTCTTGTCGTTGTCTATAAGTCCTGTTTGAGTTTATGCTGTATAATAACACAGCTTTGATTACATAGTTTAATGAATCTACGCTGACTTAAATCCTACAGAGTATAACTTTGAGGGGATCAGTCACATGATGGTACGTTATACTGTTCTTATGCCATGTTAAAAATCTGAGAAAAAAAAAAGAAATCCCCTTTCTCACTTGCCATGTAACTCCAAATGCTGCAACTCTACTTTTTGAGTGACCTTTTAAAAAAAAAAGAAGCCAAAAAAAAAAGCAATACATCAACATTTATAATCTGGGCTCTCATGGTAAATCCCAATCATTTGCCTGATAGAACAGCTTAGCTCTTTAATAATGTGCAGTAAAAAAAAGAAAGAAAAAGAAAAGAAAAAAAAGAGCAATGCTCTCTGGCCCTCCCCCTCCTCCCTCCTCCACCCTAGACGCTCCACACTCAACCCGACTAGTTTTTGCTTTTGTTTTTTTGTTTTTCTCCTCTTTTAAAATTGAATATGTCCACCACCTTTCCCCAGGGGACAGCAAACACAATTGTCCATCCTGCATTAGCTCACAAACATAATGCTACCAGTCATCTCCCCCGATACAACCTATTCCTTTGTCATTATAGTTTCTCCTCTACTGTAGATTAGTTGTTACATTTATTTTAGAAACCTGAATCCATATGCCTGTTGGATCTCATTATTTCTCCTGATGATACTGGTACAGTATCATAATGTATGCATACAGACATTATTTCTCTGGTGCAATAAACATGTGCTGTGACCTAAGAGCACTTGATCTAACCTCACACACATGTTTATTACTGGCTGAAGCATGTTTCAAAAGTGTCACCTCTGTATTTTCCCGAACCAATTTGGTGTCACTCCCATCCTTGACAGCCCCACTAAAGACAAGGAAATTTCATTTGGAAAATATACTCTTATGGCTCATTGGCCTTTGTTTTTGCATGGTAGCCACTGACCTTGCCGATTGGAAGATGGCAGCCATCGAGGGACAGCCGTTTGAGCTGTCCCTTTTTGGAGAAGTATGGGGTTGCCACTGAAAACATGCCATTTTTTATATTTTTGCTCCTTGTCACCAGATACGCATGAGATGCAGTGATCATTGCAGTTTGTGCTCATGTTTTTTTTGTTTGTTTTCCAAGTGCAAAGATAGACAAAACGAGATAAATTCAATTAAAGTCACACGGAACAGACAGCGCAGGGAAAAATTGCCCGTGCCTGCAGTTATACAGTTAAATAGTGAGACACTGCATCCTATGTGGGGTTTATCTGGGTTTGTTTTTTTCTATTTACGCTGTCTCTGTAGTGCCATTTCAATGTAATGTGCTGTTTTTTTGTGTCTTTGTTGTCTCTTTTTTTCCCTTGTTCCCCTCTCCTACCTTCCCTCCCCTCCCCTCCCGCCCCGGAGCAGCATTCTGTCCCGCACAGGCAGGAAGGAGAACCAGGAAGCTTCCAATTTGGCCGTGCCCATGACCATGTGTCTTTTTCCTGTGCCATTCCCACTCACCCCATCTCTAAGACCACAAGTCAGTTCCATCAACCCTACAGTTACTCGCTCCCTCCTTTACAGCGTTCTGCGCGATGCCCCGTCAGACCGCGGGGGGCAGGGGCAGCAGAGTCGGGACGCTCAGCTCTCAGAGTACCCCTCTCTGGACTATCAGGGCCTCTATGTGACCCTCGTGACCCTGCTTGACCTCGTGCCCCTGCTGCAGCACGGTCAGCATGGTGAGTCAAGGCCCAGTGCACCACTGTTTGTCATCATCATCCCCGAACCGTCTGGCCTGCATGAAGCCACTGCTGCTTTTTTGGCCTCTTTTGTAACGGGAGGAGAGAAGTCCTGCTGAGGATCTTGAGGGATGCATGGGGTGATTGGGAGCACGCTGGATCCTGTCAACTTAATCGTTCATAAGCCATTGGATACACCAGACATAGGCCTTCTCTTCTGTGTATCATACTTGACTGCATGTTTGTTATGCAAAGTGGGAGAAATGTTTTTACTTATGTTGTCATGTGCAAATATATAAGGGGAAACACACATAGGCGAATGAAATGCTGTTTTAACACATCACAAACACATTAGAGAATGAGTTACATCCACACAGTTTTTCACAGCCAAGGCTGCATCACAGTCAGTGCTCTTACTTTTCATGAATATTTGACCATTGTTAAAAAACAAACAAACCCTCAAATGCATAAAAAATCATTTGCTTGACTAGATTTCTCTACTTTTCCTGAGGGTAAAGTTTACTTCAGTGGCTTTTAAAGAAGCTCACATTTCCAAGTATTTTTTTTCAGTTCTACTAATAAATAACTGAAATTTCATGAAATTTGTGGCTGCATACAGTATGCTAATACTGTATGTACAGCTGATTGAAGGAGTGTCTGTGTATCTCTCTTTGTCTTTTTTTGCATTTTCCCTTTCTTCTCAGATCTGGGACAATCCATTTTTTATACGACAACTTGCCTCCTGCCTTTTCTGAGCGATGATATTCTCAGCACTTTGCCCTATACTATGATTTCCACTTTAGCCACATTTCCCCCTTTCCTCCACAAAGACATCATTGAATACCTGAGCACCTCTTTCCTTCCCATGGCTATATGTGAGTATGACCTATCACAAGACAGTCATAATGAAACTGCTAAATGATATGTCTAGAAAGACAAGTAAAGGTTTAAGGCTTGCACATTCACTTGTCTCTCAACTATTGTACTGCAACAAACAGAAGAAGTGATCCTTCACATTATTGTTCTTTCCCTTCTTTGCCTGTGTATAGTGGGGTCCAGTAGGAAGGAGGGGGGAGTCCCAGCCTATGTCAATTTGTCTGCCTCATCTATGCTCATGATTGCAATGCAGTACACGTCAAATCCAGGTAAACAATCATATTCAAAGTATTAAGATATCCAAAGGCAACTGTAATAACTGCCTTTTAGTTAATCTGATCTCTGCTTCTTTCTAGTTTATCACTGTCAGCTGCTGGAATGTCTAATGAAGTACAAACAGGAAGTGTGGAAGGTATTTCTCCTTTTAGATACATAATGTAGATTTAAGGGTCTTTTATTTTTATCTGCAGAAATATGAAATGTACTGTGCCTAGCAAAAAAGTGGCACTAAATATGAAGCTAACAAGCAGACCGTTCAGCTACATTAGCAAAAAGACTAGAGGCTGGAGAAAACAGTACCCACTAGTACTGAATAGTACTGAAAGAATACAATTACGATTCGCTTATCATGAGAAAAGCTAGCACAGATTTATCCTTGAACCACATCCTGGTTTTTTGACATTCCAGGCCAGCTTTTTAAATTGCTTCTAGTCTTTTCTCTTTGCTAAGCTAATAGCACTTAGCTTTATATTTAACACACAGCTGGTATTGCTGTTGCATTAATATAACACAAACCCCTGCAGTTTAAAATAAATGAAAAGCTAAAAGATGAAGGCTGGGCTCCTCTACATAAACTGCCTTTATAGGTTAAAAGTATCTCTGCTGGTAGTGGTATCAGCAATACTGGCCTTTATTTACTTGGTATCTCATTGATATCATAATTTGCAGCATTACACACCCCTGCTTGCTCCTGAATACGTTGCCTACTGGTTACTGTTTTTTACATTTTACTTTAAATTTAGATTTAGTCTTTACTATTTTACTTTGTCTGCATTCATATTCAAATGTACCTAAATATACCAGCACTTTCATGTACATATGATGTTTATCTTGTATGCAGGATCTGCTTTATGTCATATCCTATGGCCCATCCCAAGTTAAACCTCCAGCTGTGCAGATGCTGTTTCATTACTGGCCGAACCTGAAGCCACCAGGAGCCATCAGTGAATACAGAGGACTGCAGTACACAGGTCAGATTCTCTTTATGCCACATCTACTTCTTTACCAGACTGTAGACTTATCAAAGTGCTCACCTGTCAATTGTTTTTCTTATTTTTCTCTCTCTTCCATTTCCTGGTTCAGCCTGGAATCCCATCCACTGTCAACACATCGAATGCCACAATGCCATCAATAAACCAGCTGTTAAGGTGACTGCAATCTCAAAAATCATTAAAGCTTAAATATTTTATGCTTCTGGGATGCATAAATAGATAGTCTTCCCTTGAGAAATGAATGGGGTAAGCATAGGGGAAGGTCTTATATGGCCTTGCTTAGATTGCCATGTCCGATTCTAAGCTACTTTATATCAGCGATTGGTGCTGCTCTGCTTTGTCAGCCTTTACTCAGCTGTGCACAAACGGACAGAGTAGGAACAGGCGCGTAGAAAGGGGGTGGATTTCAATTACCAGAAGCAAAGAAGGGGGTATGGTGGGGGAAGGGGGGCTTTAATTGAAAGCGGTGACCCCATGCAGCCCTTGAGGATAGGGTGGCATCGAGTAAGCACAGTGAATTACAGTGCACCATCTGAACATTGAGGCCACGAGCACTGGCGTTTAGCACAGGGCCAGGCACAGGTTGCAAGACAGTGGAGCAGCATATGCACGCAGCCATCCACACAGAGGCGTGGGGACACAGGTAAAGGCGTCACATGATTTGTTGGGTGAGAGAGAAGCCTAGATATGTGACAGGGACACGTGGAAAATGTGAATTTCTTAAATTTACATCATATGTTATAAAATCGTTGTGCTTATAATTGACAAAATGCACTGGCCAGTTCATTAGGTGTACCTGTTAACAGCCAATCACATGGCAGCATCAACATTTATCTAGACACCTACTGAAGTTCAAACTGAGCATCAGAATGGGGGAAAAAAAGCGATTTGACTTTAATGTGGTTGTTGGTGTCAGACAGGTTGGTCTGCGTATCTCAGAAATTGCTTGTCTTCTTGCGTTTGCCTACACATGCGTCTCTCAGGTTTACAGAGAGTGGCCTGAAAAAAGAGAAAATGTGTGAAAATGCTTTGTTGATGTTAGAGGTCAGAGAAGTGCAACTACAGTCAGTGAAGATGGGATACAGTAGCAGAAGACCACACGAACAGGAAACTGAGACCACAATTCACCAAAATTGGATAACAGAAGATACCTGGTTGAGGAGCCTTCATTTTGCTGCTACATTCAGATGCTACGGTTAGAATACTTAGGTTAGAAGACTTATTTCAACAGCTCAGGCTGCAGGTGGTGGCACGCTTTGGGCCCGCTTAGTAACAACTGAGCATTGTTTGAATGCCAAGGTATACCTAACAAAGTGGTCAATGTGTGTAAAGTGTAAGTGTCCTATTATTTAGCTATTTGGAACCTAAGAAAACCTCATTACTTTTACTGTATTTCATCTTGGTTGCAAATAAAACATTGAATATAATGTGTTAATTTTTCAAATATCACCTCCATTATCTCACACTAACTTTATTACTTTTGCAGATGTGTATAGATCCTACTCTTTCTGTGGCCTTGGGAGACAAGCCCCCTCCTCTTTATATATGTGAAGAGTGCAGCCAGAGGATAGCAGGGTACGCATCTGTTTCACCTCTTTCCTCCATCCCTCAATCCTCCCCCTCCTTGAGTGGGATGCTATTGCAAACAAACATCACCTACCGCCTCCCTCATTATTCCTCTTTGTAACCCAGGGGAAACACATTGGCATGGTTACATAATTCCCTTGTGCCAATAATGAGATCATCATTACAAAAAAGCACATCCACTTGTCTCTCTTTTTTTTTTTAGCGCAGAGACTATTATAATAAAATTGGCTTTTCAGAGTTTTTTTTTTGTTATTGAGAAGATATTTTTGTGTTGCAGCTCTGTAAGGAAGCTGATACCGATGTGTATACACCAGTTGGAATGACTATATTTATATCATACACATAAGTCATGCATTGTTAAATAATTTCTTCGACCTTTCCAGAGATCACGCTGAATGGCTTGTTGATGTACTCCTGCCCCAAGGTGAGCATTTACAGTCAAAAAGGTGCTGAGTAAAGATAAGATACGTATGCACTCTACAATAAAACATTTATTAGCTGCTATGCGTTGTGTTCCAAGCTGCCATATATTTTATATTGAGGTTCTAATTTCCATGAAAATATAACCAATTTTCAAGACATACGTATGTTGTTTGCAAACAGTTGTATTTCAGTTATGTTTATTTTTCTTGCAGCAGAGATATCTGCCATTTGTCAAAAGAAGGTAAGACATTTACACTGCAGCATAATGACATTAACGGTGCTGTGTACTCTCAATCATTGCCATTACTTATTAACCTGACTTCCTCACAATAATAAAAGTCTCCACAGCAAACAATACACTGGTAAAACATAGAGGACTTCCCTGACCTGTAAAAACATGAACTTAGATACACTTTATTTGTGATCCATAGTTAGCTCATTTATTTGTGAATCTGAATCTCCCCTGAGGAGTCCATTCACTGAAGCAGCTCAGTAAAGACCTTTCAAAATAACCTGTTGAGGCCTGATCTTTGTTTGCTGTTGCTTCCTGCTTCCTGCTTGTTTCCTGGGAGACACTGGGAAAACTGAGTGCGCGATGATGATCTCAGGTATTCCCGTCAGGTCAGCAGCTGCCTCTCTTTGTCCTCTGAAACAGCTGGCCTCCACCATGGTTTGCCCAGCCGTTTATAATTCACCACCTCCCTTTTGGAGCAGCTTTTGTTCCAATCATTCTCCGAGATTTGTGCTAGCTCTTTCAGTGTTAGCTGAGACATATTACTCATGAATGAGGCATTACTTGTCATTTTAAAATAGCTACTTTTGAGTACATAATGATATCTAAGAGCCGTGATGCGACAACAACAGTATGAGTATTATCAGAGTTGCATTTTTTTGTTGTTCAAAGCAACATGGATGAATAAGAGCACTCACCATCTGAGGCCAGATATGTTAATTTGATAGGGAGCAATTCATGCCTCTAATGGCACAAGATTAGAGACTGATCAGATTAGGGTGGCTCTCTAGTGCCATGCTTTTTATTTTTAGAAACCTGAGACACCGCGGGGACACATAAAGACTTGTTCTATTGCTTTAGATGTGGACAGATCCTTGTATCTTCGGAGAGAGTGATATTCATTATCAGAGTTGCCTTTGAGCCCTGAGAGATGTTTATTTTTAGACGATTGTCATCAGGCGTTATTGGAAGTGTTTTTTCTATTTTTCTATTATACAAGAATAGAAACAAACTGATTTCTCTTCCCTCTGCTCCCCCCCTTGTTTCTTGGCTTCAAACTGCAGAACTGTAGCTCTCATGTTAGAAGGGCTGTGGTCACCTGCTTTTCAGCTGGCTGCTGCGGGCGCCATGGCAACCGGCCTGTCCGCTACTGCAAGCGTTGCCATGTCAACCACCACAGCAGCGAGGTGGGGGCTGCGGCGGAGACCCATCTGTACCAGACCTCGCCCCCTCCCATCAACACCCGTGAGTGCGGAGCGGAGGAGCTAGTGTGCACCGTGGAAGCCGTTATCAGGTACATGCACGGTGTTACAGAGCATATAGTTGTGACTCTGTGAAGCACACTTCAAGACAAATATAAAGACAACAATGCTGCCTCAGTTCAGATTAAACAAATAACAAAAACAAACGAAAAAAAGTGAGATTTTCTCCTCTGCTCTTTCTCCTTTGCTCTATCTCACATATGACCTTCTCTCTGTGCCCTCTCAAATCCCTCTCTTATCCTGTGTATACCTCCAGCCTCCTAAAAGAGGCAGAAATTCATGCAGAGCAGCGTGAGTTTGAGCTGAATCGGCGTCGTCAGATGGGCCTGTCTGCCTCCCACCACTCTCTGGACAACATTGAGTTTGATAACAAAGAGGATGACCAGCACGACCAGCGCCTTCTAAGTCAGTTTGGCATCTGGTTCCTGGTGCGTAATCACAGGGTGTCGCTGTATCTGTCAGTAACAGGGAGCAGGCAAAAACGATGTGTATGGCACATTGCCCCTCATCACTTCTCTTTTCAATTTCCGAGTTTCTTTTTCACATCTGCAGGTAAGTCTGTGCACACCCAATGAGAACACGCCCACAGAGAGTCTGGCTCGGCTGGTCAGCATGGTCTTCCAGTGGTTTCACTCCACCGCCTACATGATGGACGACGAAGTCGGAAGCCTAGTGGAGAAGTTGAAGCCCCAGTTTGTCACAAAGTGGCTAAAGACAGTGTGTGAAGTGCGCTTTGATGTCATGGTCATGTGCCTACTGCCCAAACCTGTAGAATTTGCAAGGGTAAGATATTACAGCGTCATCATAAGATCATAGGATTTTAATACCTTACATGAAGGAGAGTTTTCACTGGTCTAAACTGGTCTATGCACATTTTTCTCAGGTGGGCGGTTACTGGGATAAGTCATGTAGCACAGTGACACAGCTGAAAGAGGGTCTGAACCGCATCCTGTGTCTAATACCTTACAACGTCATCAGTCAGCCACTGTGGGAGTGCTTTATGCCTGAGTGGCTGGAGGCCATCCGTACTGAGGTGCCCGACAACCAGCTCAAAGAGTTCCGGGAAGTGCTCAGGTATATCCATCTCCCTTAACTGTTCATGGCATATATTGCATGCAGTGGGCAGAGATGATTGCAGTAAAATTGCAGCACAATAATAATAAAAAAAAAACTTAAAATATTACAAGTTAGCATCACTCATTGTGTAACACTATCAAAGCATCGCTATGTGGATGAATTTATATGGTACTGCTGTTATTCTATTCACAGCAAGATGTTTGATATTGAGCTGTGCCCACTTCCCTTCTCTATGGAGGAAATGTTTGGCTTCATCAGCTGCAGATTCTCTGGCTACCCCGCGTCTGTGCAAGAGCAGGCTCTGCTGTGGCTTCATGTAAGCATGCACACACAAACACACGAAAGCACACAGAAACACGCCGTCCTGTGTCAAGTTCTCATCCCGCCGTTCTATCCACAGTGAGTGTGAATTGCACAGGTTGTCGTAGAGTGCGAGAGTCTGGGCAGGGGCCCTGCTGAATATGGATCTGGGTCACAGAATGAGACGGATGGAGATAGGAGGGATTTTGCCTTTCATCCCATATGCACTCACAGCTTGCCGCCCTGTATACATGGATCAATTTCAAGTTTTCTCTCACAACTGTGATCAAGAGATTGTATTAATTTAGCTGGAGTAAATAGGTCACGTTCACAGCAAATACAGAAGTTGAGCTTCAGTTGAATGTTTTCTCGGCATGTGGTGTGATAAAGTCACACAGGCAGCAGTCTAATTTTCTGCCAAATACGAAGCTTTTATATTACTAGCCAAAGTTTTTAAGGTATTAACTGACGCCGCCCAGTATTCCCAAAAAATAGACTAGAGTTATAAACCTGCATGTATTCAAAATAACTGTAATGCAGACATATACAAGTGTATGGTTTTAAGGATGACAAAAAGTAATAACACTAAATCTATTTACTTTGTGAGAAGTATATTAACCTTGTGATGCCTTCTAACACTAACCCTATGTTTTGGAGAAAAGGAAAAAATCCTGTGTGTTAGTTGAATGGCTGTTTGTCTCCAGAACTATTTATAGAATTGATACCATAGGGTTCAGGTTACGGTTATCACCGACTGATTGGTTTATGATTTAGACCACACAAGTAGCAAGTATAAATAAATGATCCACATTTTTGTGTGTCTCGTTGGAGCTCAGGTGCTGTCGGAGCTGGACATCGTGGTGCCTCTTCAGCTGCTGATTGGGATGTTCTCCGATGGAGTGAACTCTTTGAAGGAACTGGCCAATCAGAGGAAGGCACGCGCGTCAGATCTGACTGGCAACACTGGAGCTCGCAGGGTGAGGAGGACCGCAATGCTAAAAATACTCCTAAGAATAAGACAAAAGACATCAATCCCCGTTTTCAGCCTTTTGTTGCCATTCATTTCAGTGGCTGTTGACAACAACACAGATCAGAACACATCACCTCACTGTGCTCAGATCATCAGCTGAATAGCTATTATTAGGGCTTTGTCTGTCGATGTGTTTTTTGGATTAGGGGTGTACACGTTTCTATTCTTCTTGGTTCTATTTTCCACTGTTCATTTTGGAATAGACTGTATGTTACCATGGCAACCATCAATATCTAAATATAGCTCTCTTCAAGGGATTAATTGAATTTGGCTGTAATATAAATTTATGTTCAGAGACACCCACACATCCGCACAGATGGCTCCAGATTAAGTCGACATGCAGCTGATCCTGCTGTATTACTTCACGTTTAACTTTAGGAGATGTAAACATGCTTTGTGAGATTTGCTGTCATACCTTGCTTTTTGTCAGGATGGTGTTTGCTGTACACAGCAAACACAGCTTGCTGTAGCACTTGTTAAACAGAGAGCAGGTCAGGCTGCTGAGGGCAGCGTGTGCATGGAGCATGAGCTGGTGTGCCTGAGTTACGAGAAGATATATCATTTGTACTGTTAAAGAGAATACACTAGGAGTCAGTTTACAAGGTTTCATGATGCCATTGTGTATGAGACCGAGTGAACAGTCTGGCAGATTTTATATACTGCGTGAGCTCGATTAGTGAATGGCTCCCAGTTGTGCAGATGAGGCATTAAAGTAGGAGAGTTGGAGCACCACACTCTGGCAGAAACACATAAACACACACAGAGAGGGAGCTGACAACATTAGAAGTGACGAAGATGGACATAAACACAGAGACATCAGGAATGAGGAGAAGGCGTAGCTTCGAGCACGGCGTAATTGCTGTATAAAAGCCGCAAATGCTCAGTTTAGAATATTTTGACAGCTTTTTTTCAAATATTTGCAAGCATTGCCTTTCTATTACTTATAATAGATCTTTTATTTACACTTTTGTTTGTGGACCACATAATAAAATGTAACATAACATAATGAAAAAGGTATGTGATGCATATTGATATATACAAGTCTAACTGACATTTACAGCCTGGCAACGCTTTCTGTTTCATTTTAACGTGACCCTAACAGCTGAAGAGAAACACATATTTCAGTTTAATGACTATTCTCCTTTCTCACAGGTGAGTGTGGTGTCAGATCCAGGACGTCGAGGCCAGCACAACACTCTCAGCCCTTTTCCCAGCCCCTTCCGGAGCCCCTTCCGCAGCCCTCTTCGCTGCAGCCCTTTTAAAAACCTGGGTCATGCCGCTGGTCACTGCGCCCTGGACCTGGACTGTGATGACGATGACATGAACCTTGGCTGTTTCATTCTGATGTTTGACCTCATCTTAAAGCAGGTGACCACCTTCCTGATGAAAACCTACAATTGTGATTAAAGTTCTGTCTCTGATGCTTCTCTTTTGTGTGTCCTCGTGTTATAAACCTTCTTATTGTACAGCCATTCTCACATTATACAGTCTAGTTTAAGCGAGTCACTCTTCTCAGTCATTCATGTAGAGAAAAATGACACATACACACTATACAATGATAATAATACCCACCGGTGGGATCTTGAGATTTGTGTGTCGTGCTCTAATTTTTGTTCCTCTATTTTTATGGTCGTCTCCCCCCCGCTGTCCCAGATGGAGCTCCAGGATGACGGTGTGATGCTGGGTCTAGACAGCAGCCTGGGGAAGGATATCGTGGGCATCATCAACAATGTCTTCCAGGCCCCGTGGGGTGGCTCACACACCTGCCAGAAGGATGAGAAGGCCCTAGAGTGCAGCCTGTGCCAATCCAGCATCCTGTGCTACCAGCTGGGCTGTGAGCTCCTGGAGAGGCTGACCCCCCGGGAAGAGATACGCCTGGTGGTGAGACACACAGCATGCATTTTTATGCATCAACTTTGAATTAACCTTGTGCATTAGGCAGGCAGGGCTTTGGAATGAGTGCATGTAGCTCCACGTGTCCCAAACCACAGCGCCAAAAACAACACTGTGTCAAATTGTGCTACCTTTGTTTTGGAGTAAACACACAACATAAAGCATGCCTTTCACTCAGCTCCAACAAGTCTCATTCCTCCACAGGAGCCCACAGATTGTTTGGAGGAAACCTTGCTTACCCCTCCACCAGATTTCTCCATCGGGGTGGAGAATGAAAGCAAGGAAGGAGACAACCCGAGTGGCACGCACACCGACAACCCCAGCAGCCAATCTCCTGATCACGCAGGTGTGTATTGATCAGTTCTGCTTAAAACTTGATGTTTAAATTAATAATACCTGCCAGATGAATACCAATCATCCTTTAAGGGTTAACTGGACTTTAACTTAACTGGATTTTGGACTTGATGTATATCTAAGCTAGTTGACGCTTGTGACTTTTGACTTCTACTAATACAGTTTAGCAGTTTAACAGTTTGATACCAAATCTGAGAAACAGTGATATACATGAAGCCATAGAAAATTTCAGAAACCCAGTGAGATATTGTGAGTATGCAGGAAGGCTTGGTAGATATTGTTCTTGATGGACGGAACAGGATGAGCTATTTCCTCGTTTTTTGCCACAGTACAGGCAAAATTAAAAGTTCAATTGTTTTTTCTCTTTCTTTCCAGCAATGAAGAATAACTCTGATAAGAAGTTCTCCTACCAGCAGCTCCCTGTGTCTTTGAAGCTCATATACACCATTCTGCAGGTGCTTGGTCTGAATAACTGCATATCAAATCAAAGACTAGAGGCATTCAAAAATGTTTCTTTCGATTTATCTGAGTGCGTATGTGTTACACTGCGAGTCACACACGTCTTCTGCATTTTCAGGAAATGTCAAAGTTTGAGGAGCCTGATATTTTGTTCAACATGCTGAACTGCCTGAAGATCCTGTGTCTTCACGGAGAGTGTTTATACCTCGCCTGTAAGGATCACCCGCAGTTTCTGGCTTACATCCAGGAGAAGATGCTCATCCCTTGGTGTGTCCAGAGAACATGCAGAAAAAACACTGAACTCATGCATGCATTTGTTTACAGCTTTTAATTGTGCTAACTCCTTAAGTGACATTTGTGCTTCTGTCTCTTCTGTTTTCAGTCTGTGGTCGATGCTGAAATCAGAGTTTTGCCAGCTGGCTTCGTTGGCCGTGCCGCAGCTTCTCCACGCCCTGTCTTTGTCACACGGGGCAGACATCTTTTGGAATCTCATCAACACAAACTTCAACAGCAAAGACTGGAAAATACGATTTGAAGCCGGTGAGTCAAAGTAACAGCGTTAAATTTCAGACTCCGTGTCTTCCTAGGATGGTCGCAGACAGTTTGCGGCTTCATGTGCAGATATGATCATCAAAAATGGATATCTTTGGCTTAATGGTTTGTCTTTGTGGTTGCGATTGTAAATGATGAGGATCGCCAGGAAGAGGAGAGGAGGATCTGCTTATATAATAGGCTTCCCAAACCACTGCCTGCCCACATCTCCCCTATGTGTTGCCATGGTTACCTTGGTACAGGCAGCAAAGAGGAATTGTGGGATTAACGAGGGTTTTTTTCACATTGTGATTAGCAGAGAGGAGCTATTTGCTCTGTCCAAGTAGTGAACTGATGCATCACAATGTCAGCTTGCGATGCTGTTGATCTGTGTCATGACCAATGAGCACTTCTAATGTTATTATATCCATTTAGTAGGGTAGAAATATTGGTATAAATCTACACATGCATGTAATATATTCCTAAATGAAGTCAACTAGTGTTCTGACTCACTGCACGGTCCCACACTCGCCCACACCGACACCTAGCACTCAACACCACATTGGCTAAGAGCTCATGGGTATAAGAGTGCAGCGTCTATTTTTAGATTTTAATCTGAGGAATGATAAGTAAATCACTTTATTTATTGAAAGCATAGCCTTTGCTAAAAAAAAGAAGCATTTGGTTTTACCACCACATTGTGCGAAGACAAATATTTAGTAAAACATTAACTCATCTCAGTCATCTTCCTCTGTGACCTCTGGGCTGATTCTGTTTATTGAATCATGGAATTATATGAAGACATCTGGCAGCTCACTTGCTCCGTCTTTGTCTGCAGCAGTAATTCATTTCTTTCTCTATTCTCACGAAATCCTCTCAGTCGAGAAGGTAGCAGTGCTGTGTCGTTTCCTGGACATTGGTGCAGTGACAAAAAACCACTTACTGAAGTATGCCTTGGCTCACGCTTTCTGTTGCTTCCTGGCCTCTGTGGAGGATGTCAACCCTGCTGTGGCCACCAGGGCCAGGCTGCTACTAGACACAATCAAGAGGCCATCCCTTCAGGTGCTTTGCTCTTGTTTTTAGCAACAAAATTTCTGTTTATTTTTCGCGTGAAGGATAAATAAATTAAGCATTCTCACTAAGACAGGGTGTGTTGGTGTGCATTTAATTATAGTTTTGGTATTTATGTGTTGAAAGCTGTAAATTTTATTTATGGATTTTCTATGTAAAAAGATTGTACTTGTTGTGCATTTTTAGGGCTTATGCCTGTGTCTGGATTTCCAATTTGACACTGTGGTGAGAGATCGTCCCATTATTCTCAGTAAACTCCTACTCCTGCACTTTCTGAAGAAAGATATCCCCGCGCTTAGTTGGGAGTTTTTCGTCAACCGATTTGAAACATTATCTCTGGAGGCTCAGCTGCACCTGGACTGCAACAAAGAGTTTCCCTTCCCTACTAGTATGTATCTGCCATGTCCCCATTCAGATGTTTTACACCTGTAAGAGAAGATTTACAACTTAACAGTGCTTCAAGTAAGCTTTGCAATCCTTGTTTCTTTGACAGCTATTACAGCTGTACGAACCAATGTAGCTAACCTCAGTGATACAGCGATGTGGAAGATACGACGGGCCCGTTTCGCGAGGAATCAGCAGAAGAGTGTGCGCTCCCTCCGTGACAGTGTAAAAGGAGGCACGGACGCCCAGTCTAAAAGAGCCTTTTCACTCCCTGAGTCACTGAGCAACCGACTACGTGAGTAGAAGACATCAGCTGTCAGGCTGTCAGTCTTATTTCTAACCTGTCTCAAAAAGTCTGTTGTTAAAAAGTGTTTGCAAATAGCATTTGAGACTTTTTTAAGTGCTTTGGCTCACATGCTATGACATAGAAGTCTATAAAAAAACAACTTTCTATTTGGAAAATGACCTGCCATTATAGATTCTGTCACAAAGTGACGATCATTGCCTTTAAAAAAAAAGAAAAAGAATCCTTTTCTATTTGCAAATACTGTTTGACCAAGGTCCTGGTCCATTTTCCTAATGTTTCTCTCCTCACTTATATGTTCCCGACGCTCATTTCACTTAAATGTTTTATCTGTGGCTCTCCACAGAAGGCTGTCTGAGTTTCTGAGATACTCGTGCTGCCTTCAAACACAGGTTTATCTGGTTGATCCAAATGCCCTCAATCTTTATAACATTTGGATTTCACGCCCTTTAAATCAAAAGTATACGCGTCTCTTTGTGTGCGCATATGTGTTGGAAGATGATGAAGCTCAGACATGTGTCCTGTGCTACCTCCCATGTACGCTCTCCTAAATCTTGCTCTTCATATGTGGTTTTTAGCTCTAAGGCTTACGAGGCAAGAGCTCTCTGCCCCGACACTGGGAGATATGATAGAGAAAGTCCTGCCAGGTAAATAACATTCCAAGTCTTCATCATATTGGAGAAAAAGTACAGTAAGACTTTCATGAAAACTATGTTCAAATATTAAATATTTAGTATTATACAGTATTATTGAAAATTCTCAACACAACCCTCATTTCCTTGTATTTTGCTTCCAAGGACCTGGACGGTCAATAATTTTTTAAAGCAATAGTTCTCCGGGCTTTCTGAAGGTCTTTCAAACGTTTGCTTTGAAAGATCTTTTACTCATTACCCTTGTACACGGCCATTTTTAGATGAATGTTTAGTTTTTTATATACAGTATGTTAAGCCACGTAACAATGATCTATGAATCATTCAAGCATAAAAAAGACATGATGAACTAGTATTGTGTCTACACATAACCAACAATTTGTTCCTATTTCTTTAGTTTAAACAAGCAGAAAAGACTTGTTTAACTATGAGTAACTATGCCAAATTACACAAGAAGTGGATTTAGAATCAGTAGCAACGACTTATGGAGAGATGAATCCTTAACATGGTGAACATCTGTGGAGGAGGCGGGAGAGAGGTACAAGAGCCATCTGTAAAACATGGTGCCCTGTCATGGCTTGGGGTTCTATTTCAGCCAGTGGCATTAGGGATCTTGTCAAAATTGATGGAATTATGAACACAGAAAAGTGTTGTCAGATTTGGATGCTCTGGAAAGCATCTGATTGGCAGCTTTATTTTCTGCATGGCAGTGATCCCAAAGATATTTGCAGTGCCGTAAAAGCATACCTGCATAGAAAAAAAACACACAGTGTTACACATCCTGGACTTCAACATTATTGAAACAGTGTGGCATCATCTTGACAGAGAATGAAACAAAAGGCAGCCAACATCCAAAGAAGAGCTTTGAATGTCCTTCAAGAAGCCCGGAGAACTATTTGTGAAGACTACTTAAAACTTCCATAAGAGAGTTTAGACTGTGGTGGAGAATAAAGGTGGTCATACCAAATATTGAATTTCAAGCTTGTTAGAGTTTGACAAACTTTATTTCCATCTATATGACTTCACATATTTCAATAAGTCACTGCGCCTATTTTCTTTGCAAAATATAAAGAAATGAGCGGTGGCTGAAGAGTTTTGCACTTTATTGTACATAAAAAATAATGTTTGGTCTATAGTGGCAGTCATTGTTCTTTCATCCTACTTTCTGGGCTAAAGCAATCCTGACACGGAACGAAAAACTAGACAGTCTGTTGTGCGTTTACCCCATTTACATATTCCATGAACACATTGTAGTGATGTATGTATACAGCATGATAATGGCTCCAGCTCTCTTGGCAGAGAAATGGACAGGATGAGCTGACACCCCTCCACCTCTGTGTTGTTATCCTCCCTGCTACCGCACCCCTACCCTCTCCCCATCTTATCTCCCTGTCTGCAGCACGTTATCTCCCGCACTTTAACCCTGACGCTTCAGCCCCTCTTGCAGGCCAGACCCCTTCTCCCGAGGACGACACCATCATCAGAGACCTGCTCCCTGAGAACGCTGGCGTCGATCACCAGACGGTTCACCAGCTGATCATGGTCCTCATGAAATTTATGGCCAAAGACCAAAGCAGTGCTGAGGCAGATATTGGTAGTGCCAAGGCTTTCAACACAGTGAAGCGTCATCTGTATGTGCTGCTGGGGTATGATCAACAGGAAGGCTGTTTCATGATTGCACCTCAGAAGATGCGCACCTCCACCTGCTTCAACGCCTTCATCGCTGGCATTGCACAAGTAACTGAAATATAATCAAATGTTTGCACCTGCATATTAAGCTTATTGCGAAAGAGTACCTGAACGTCGCAACTGCCAGTGAATTTAACTTATTTGCTCACAGGTACTGGACTACAATATCGGTTTGGGAAAGCAGCTGCTCCCTCTTGTGGTCCAGGTGTTGAAGTACTGCACGTGTCCCCAGCTGAGGCACTATTTTCAGCAGCCTCCTCGTTGCTCCCTGTGGGCCCTTAAACCACACATTCGGCAGATGTGGCTCAAAGCACTTCTTGTTATCCTTTACAAGGTACTTAATATTTTTTATTGCATGAATAACTGTACATTGAGTCTGATACATAATGCCACCTAACCTCTAAGATATTTCTTTTTATGTTTTCGTGACATATTTTCTTCAATCTTTTGTACAAAATGAGCTTACATTGTTTTTATGCACCATAGTACCCTTACAGAGATATGGATGGCAGTAAAGTGGTCCTCCATTTGATCCACATCACCATCAACACACTGAATGCACAGTATCACAGCTGTCGCCCCCATGCTACAGCAGGACCACTCTACAGTGACAACTCCAACATAAGCCGCTATAGCGAGAAAGAAAAAGGTGGGAAAAGTAGCAAATGCGTTGTCTGTATCGGCAGTAGATGATGATGATGATTAGAATATGATAATATGATATATGTCATAGATCATTATGCTAGAATAGGAGGGAAAAGACATTGTTCAGTCAGGCAGATTATGACTTTTTAATGCTACATTAATGCAGCGCTCAAGTACATTTCACATATTTGTTCTCCACATTAGAAGAGGACAGTGTATTTGATGAGTCAGACGTCCATGACACGCCGACTGGTGCTGCTAACAAGGAGTCACAGACCTTCTTTGCTCGCCTGAAGAGAATTGGTGGCAGCAAGTCTGTGAAATACCAGCCGGTAGAGCTGAATGCCAAGAGAAGTAAGAGGCAGAGGCTTTCAATGTCAAGTGCGCTCTATATTAAGCAAATTGATTCAGTCTTTATCATACAATAATATTTTTTTGTGGTTCGGTCTCATTTTCTTTCCTTGCATCAGGTGAAATTGAGCTGTCAGAGTACCGTGAAGCTAGCGCCCTTCAGGATAGCATCCTGCACTGTGTGCGGGAGGAGAGCACCAGGAGAAAGAGGCTACAGGCAATCCACAAGCAGAAGTCTTTGGATATTTCCAACACGGATTCCATTCTATTCAGTTTGGACGAACATCGGCGCAAGTCCTGCATTGATCGTTGCGACATGCAGGTGCCCCCTGTAGTCCTGCCCCCATCCTCTACTACTCCCCACAACAGGTATCATGGGATAGGATCCTCTGATGGCTCTTCATTTCGGGTTGATCCCGTGGACCGACGGGGCTCTCGAGGTGGCCAGTCTGACATCTCCAAGCCCGTCATACCAGAGGTCCGGCTCAGCTGCATGGAGACTTTTGATGACAAAACAGATCAGGGCTCTTTAGAGGGATCAGCTCAGGGAAAGGACGATCAAGACCTGATTGACCTCTCCTCTGACTGCACCTCAATTCCAGAAAAGCATTCGCTGCTCTCCATGTCTGACAGCGACTCCTTGGTCTTTGAACCGCTACCACCTCTGAGGATTGTGGAAAGTGATGAGGAGTTTGATCTTAACACCATCATAGGCTCCAAGTTTAGTGGGAGTCCAAAAGTCTCAGCTTCTCCTGCAAGCAGCAACACTTTGCGACTGTCCCCCGTTGTTCAGGTGAGTGTGGAGGACTGCTCCACTGCCAAAAAGACCCCAGAGCTTGTGGTGGGAGAGAGGTGCTCACAGCAGAAATTTGAAGGAAAGGAGCCTATCCGTGTGCCTCGCAGCACCTCTCTGGAGCTCCCTGACCGATCAGAGAACATCTCCCATGAAAGCCCCATGACCTTAAAGCAGAAGAGAGACCTGCTGAGAAAGTCCCCACATGTCCCTGTCACCTCGCTAGATGACACATGTGCGACCCCGGAAGAAATCAGGACTCTTATAGGACCCAGCACCAGTCCCTCTGGCAGGACTATCTTCCTTGACATCCCCGAAGACAAAGCGGAGCCGCCTTCCTCACCAGAGAAGAGCAAGAGCAACAGCAATGACGAAGAAGAAGGGGATGGAGACGATGAAGAGGAGGACGATATGGGCGACGAAGCAGACAGCGACCCCAAACCTGACAACGCAGATGAGAACGATGAAGCTGAGTTTAAAATCCAGATTGTTCCCCGACAGCGTAAACAGAGAAAGATAGCTGTGAGCGCCATCCAGAGGGAATACCTGGACATCTCGTTCAACACGTTCGACAAGCTGGGTGCTGAGCAGACCGCAGAAACAGGTAAAGAGAAAGGACACGTGAACAAAAACCAGAGCGTGCTGTTGTTGATTTCAAAAATGTCTTTTAAGAAAATCTTGTAAAATATTATTTATTACTTTTTGTACAAGTCTGGTCAAAAGTGAATATTTTAAGAGATCAAACTATTGTAGAATAATTCCAGCTAAACTTAAAGCACTGTAGCTGATTTACTACACATAAGTTCTACTTTAAGCCAGAAAAAGACAATCCTGAGGTGTTGTCACAGTTTATTTATATTCGGCTGACTCACATCAGCTGTTTCTTAGTGACGTAAGCCTACAGAGATGCTGCCTAAACCAGCCATTTATAAATTAGCTTTGTTACAACTTTTAACTCTGAATATTATTCATTTATTATTTTATCTCTTTACTTCCTTATTGTTGTTTTAAAAAAATCCATTTTCTTGCATTTCTTTTATTATGAAATGCTTATTTTGTCATCAGAGCGAAATGATCATCACTCATTACCAGAAATACTAACCACTCTTGCCATGCATTGCCCCTTTTCATGTTTTTGTGTGTGTGTGTGTGTGTGTGTGTGTGTGTACTTTTCCAATTATACAATGAGGTTTTAATGTAAAAGTAAAAGACTGAATCAGATTTTTATTGCACTTTAATTGCCCACATGGCACCAAATCATGCCTCTATTGAGATTATGTAACAACATGCTAAACTTCATATAACATTTTTTCTCTTAAATTATCACTTAAAAATGTTAGACATCTATGTATTGTTTTACTGATTATTGTTGGAAGACTTCTGGTATATATTCTGATGCCTTGCAGATCACAAAGTAATGTCTACCCTAGAAAAGCCACGAGAATCTGCCTCAGCACCAACACTCGAAGCTGCTATACCTGAAACAAGTCATCGCTCTTCAGTGTCAAGTAGGAGCCAAAAACTCACTACATCATCTCCTCACCGACTTCAGTTAAATTGTTTTTTGTGTATTACTAGTGCGATGTCTAACATACCATAACCTATTATTTATATGTTTGTCTCTGATTCACTTTTTACAATTTTGTAATGGAGCTTGAAATATTAAATTAACATCACATAATATACATTTCTAACAACACAGGAAAAAATACCAATATGTAATGTTTTAAGCTTTAATTTATAACTAGTGCAACTTGAATCTGTTATAATAATGGTTTAGTTAATCAGGACTAAGGCTAAATGACCTAAAGTCTAACCCTTATTGGTTAGACTGAAATGAGTTATACTGACAGTTAAAACAAGGTACTGTTTTCTTGTCTTTCTCTGACCTCTAGCTCAGTACCGGCAGGTGAAACGAGGCTCTCTGGGAGCTTTAACCATGAGCCAGCTTATGAAGAGACAGCTGGAGCATCAGTCCAGCGCACCACACAACATCTGCACCTGGGAGACGGGTCAGTCACTTCACTGTGGACATTTTTCAGTTATAACCTTTTGAGGAGACAGTGACATAATAACACATGCAAGAACACCAGACACCCACCAGAGTTAACTGAAATTAAAAGAAGAGGATAGTAAAACACCTCCTAATAGATGGTGATGTTTTTATATGTTTTTATAGCCATTACACTGAAAACTGACTATAAAATGTGATTCAGCAAATTTACATCTTTTTTATTTAACTAATAAACTAACTAGTTATATTATTTTAGGAATGATGTAAGAGGAATGATGATGCAAGAGGGCTTTTAAATTACAATAAAAGCCCTCTTATGTACATGCCCTATTACAGGCAGTATTAGTACCCTCATTTGAAAATCTCTGTTTGAGCTAATCCGAATATATTTTCATTTAAATAAATACACTGAATCTAAACTTCAATCAAATTTCTTGTGTGCTACAAGGTGAAAAGGAAATGTTTTTTATGACTGATATTTTTCCATTGTAGGTCCTACGAAGACCAGTCTCCTCTCAGCACCGAGCACAGTCAGCATGTTCGTCCCTGCACCCGAGGAGTTCATTGACGAGCAGCCTACCACGATGTCTGACCGGTGAATCAATCACTTAGTAGCTATATCTATCAAGCTGTATTAAAGTCAAACTATTATTGATTTATTGGAGAATTGCAAATCTATTTGTACTGGTGCCAACAACAATAAAACCAGAAACTAACTTTTAGCCCGAGTGCTCGAGATCCTGTGACAGCAGAGATCACATTGTCTTTACATTATGTCCATGTGGTATAACTGCTATTTCAGGGTAAATGCTGCCACTAATTAACAGTAATGAACTAAAAGAGAACTGAAAAGGATTCAGAATGTCAGATGTTGTAGGAGCTTTGGAAAAAGTCCTAAAATATTCCCATCAAAATTCCCTACAGAGCTAATTTTTGCAGCTTTTTATTTTAACTTGTTGAATTGGAATTATGCATCAGAGCTGGTCTCCGTCACGCCCCGGAGTTAAAAAGCAAAAGTTAAAAAGGGTGTCTGGAAAGAAGTGTTCTACACATTGCTTGTTGGCTTTGCAAGTGACGAAGCAGCAGCTGCAATCAGCCGATAGAAAGAAACAGCCGCACCCCTGTGTGGAAGCACTGGCTTTAACCTCATCACATCATTCACATTAAGAACCTGCAGTCCACCAAGCTGTAAAACACATTACAGAACTGACTCATTCTCACATATTTATCGGTTCTTAAACCTTCTGCTGTTGATCTCAGTAAATTTAACAGGGTGGCTCCTTCCCTGTCTGGATATTTAAAGATGTTGGTAAAAGAGTAACAATGTTTTGAAGATGACTTTGCAGGAAAGCAGAAAAGTGCGTCTAAGCCATTTTCTTAGGGAAAAAGGTTTTTCCCTAAGTTTTGATAATTCTCTCTGCAAACATTTTGACATTATTTCATATTGAAGCTGAATGGCTCAGCTGGCCAAACAGCACTAAGTGGAAGTAGAAATTTATTCTTTTAATTTCTTTTTAAGTTTAATTTAAAAAAGTAAATTATTATTGTATTATTGTAAACACTGTGGTTACATTTTTAAGAACTGAACTTTCAATTCAATTCAATTTATATGGTGTCAATTTACAACAACAGTCGCCTCAAGGCGCATTATATCATAAGTTAGACCCTACAATGACCCCCTATGAGCTAGCACTTTGGGGACAGTGGGAAGGAAAAACTCCCTTTTAACAGGAAGAAACCTCTGGCAGAACCGGGCTCAGGGAGGGGCGGCCATCGGCCACAACTCGATTAGTTAAAGTTAATAAATGTGACACTTAAAGAATAAATATTCTAACAGGCTTCAGATGATTATATAGGATTGGAGGTGTTGAGGGCTGCTGTTACAGTGGTGCGTGCTCACATTAAACATGGTCAAAGTTTTATATAATGACTAGGTACAAAATAGCCAAAAGCTTAGGGCTCAGACTGCTCAAAGCACTCAATTTCACCCAGTTTTTTTCCTATCCTGATTTCAGAGAGAAGAGATATTCCTAATATGGTCATCCAATGCACACAGCTCTGGCTGTGAGCACTGATCAAGCAGTTTGTGAAGGGCAGCCAATCAGAAAAATGAGCTTAAAGAGAGGAGAGTTAAAACTGCTTGTTGCAGACTGTGGATGATTGAAGGGGCTGCAACAGACCGAGTACTGAACTTTAGATAGTGCAAAGCTTTTGTAGTGGAGTCGAAAAAAAACCCTGAATCTTAAAATGAGCAAAATAGATCTGTTTTTATGCTAAATCTAGCCTGGTGTATTTCCGTGTGATGTCTCAGGTGCCGGGACTGTGCAGCTGTTCTGGAAGAATATGATGAGGAGACTCTCAGCCTCGCTGTGGTGGTTCTTTCCATGTTCATTCACCTCAGCCCGGATTTGGCTGCCCCTATGCTTCTTGACATCATGCAGTCTGTGGGCAGGTACAACAGCTCCAGTAACCATCCCTGCAATCTCCATCCACACAGCACTTCACCGTTAAATGAAGTTTCATAACTCACTCTTAGAGCTCATGCATAATTCATCTCTGAGTCCTAATCTGCTGCTTTGACTTCTCTCAGGTTGGCATCCAGTAGCAATTTTTCTGGACAAGCTGAGAGGTATGAGACATAAAAGCCATAACACCAATGTGTGCAGATGTTCACTGTGCTTATAGATGACTTTAATAGTATATGTCAAGTGTGACTGCCCTTCTAACACAGCCATTCTCCCTGCGATGTCCTGCAGTATGTTGATCCCAGGGAATGTAGCAGGTGTAGCCAAGCAGTTCCTGCGCTGTATGTTTCACCAGCTGGCTCCTAACGGCATCTTGCCCCAGCTCTTCCAGAGCAACATAAAAGGTCTGTTTAAAAACCTGAAAATTCAGCTTGAATTTGTCATAGAAAAGAAACTTAGCTTCACACTTTATTGTAATGTAGCTACTTTTAAACATTCAATCTAACATCATAAGTTCCCATTGTACAAACTGCTCCCTTCTTTTTCTTTTAACAGATGGAAGTTTTCTGAGAACACTTGCATCCTCGCTGATAGATTTCAATGAGCTCAGTTCTGTTGCTGCTCTCAACATGCTCCTCGAGGTGGGATTTTTTCTTCATGTTGACGTGTTGAGTCATTCAACCAGCAGGAGGAGCTCTTGTCAAAGCAAAAGATTTGATGTCGCCAGCTTCATGTGCAGCGTAGGCCCATCTTAAACATCACATCATCTGGGCATTTCAGGAAACCTGCTTTGATCTGCACTCCTCTGCTAGTTTATTGTACTGATATCTAAATAAAAATGGGCAAGATAAGAACCTACTGATGCACGCGCTCATCCGTGCAGTCATCTGTACTTCAGTGTCCTAAATCCACTGCTCTCATCATGAGCATTGTGACTGATCAGGAGTGAAATGATGGAAATATCTTCACTTATAGAATGTCATTATATAACCCCTTTTTATGGTTTATGCCTCCCTGCCTCCCAGGGCTTGAACAACAAAAAGAATCTTCCAGCAGGGGGCACAATGCTGCACTGCCTGGACAACATTGCCACCTTCATGGAGGCACTCCCCATGGACTCTCCCAGCAACCTGTGGACAACCATCTGCAACCAGTTCCAGACCTTCCTCACAAAACTGCCCTCTGTGCTTCCTCTGAAGGTAGATATCAACTCGTCCGAGTACTTAGTCATGGTCTTATGTGATTACTGTCGGAGGAAAACGCATCCAGCGGTGCACTCGTATGGTTTAAAAGGACAGAATCTTAAAACTGTAATTGATTTGACTCTGACACTTTTACCTTGGAGGTCAAATTAGTGTGCAATCATTTGCAACCCTCACAAGCACAGGGGAGAGGTCAACTTACTTTGCAATGTGTGTCTCATTAGTGTCCTATGGATTCCAGTTTAAGGATTATCATTTGCCTGCTGAAAATCCCAACAACAAATGCAACTCGGGTAAGTTCAAAGCAGAACGTCAGTGTCTCCTCTTTCTGCCCTTTAATAACTAACCTATTTCTACGTTTCTTCCATCACACAGAGTCTCCTGGAGCCCTTTTCCAAGCTGCTGAGCTTCGTCATCCAGTATGGAACATTCGGTCTCTCCTACCTTGTGGAGCTCTGTGGACTTTGTTACAAAGCCTTCAATAAGGTACTTTCGTGTGTCTGCAGCTTGTAAGAAGTCTTGAAAGAGTTAAACCCTTCAAACTAATCTGCAGTTTGCTGCTCTCTCACTCATCACTTTTTTTGGTGCTACACCTACTTCCCCGACACTCCAGTCAGCCTGAAATGTGGCCGTGTGTCACAGATGATTAAGTAGGCAATCAGCCAGTATTGATTAACATGATTAGTTGGTGTGCTAGGACCGAGGATGTATGGTGTGTTTCTCCGTGGCTGCCTCAGACGGCGATGGAGCCAGGGCTGTCTGCACTGTTCGGACAGATGAATCCTCAGTCCTCCACCACTGTCAGCACAGCGTGGTTTATGCCTCTTGTGGTATTGATTTTTTTTTTACAGCCGCTTTAATTCCTGACCTTATAATATCCTCATTTCAAAACTCAGAGTTGCTGTGAATGATTGCTTTTGGATCTTCACCCTCTGCCGTTTTTTTTTTTTAATGGTAAGGTGAGGTGTCAGGGAAGAGCCGATTTTCAATAATTTGTTTCAACTCAGTTCAGTTTTGGAGGTCAGGTGTTAAGGACACACATTAGAGCTCTCTGGACCTACTAAAGTTGGTCACATCATGCATCACTTGTCACCTCTGCATCGCCCTGTATGATGAGGAGCCTTGTGGCTTAAGAACGGCCTTTTAATTTGCTATTTTCCAAACTTACATGCTCCATTAAGTTTTAATCACCAGAGTGCTGCATCCAGGTACGTGCATTAGCAAGCCACGCAGTGAGAACTGTCAGCTCTGCATTGTGCATGAGCAGAAGATCATGTGCTTGCTCCTAACATAAGCAAACATGACTACAAAAAGAAAGCGAGAGACAAACTGGAAGTCAGAAGATGACAGTGTGGTTTGTAAACAGGCAGCTGGGCTTTGTGTGGAAGGGATGAACAAAGAGAGCAGCCTGTCCTCCGGGAGGGAGAAGGCTGCCTGACAGCCTCATCTGAGCTGCCTGGGACTCTGGGAGGAGAGATCTGGACTGGCCTAAATCTACTCCTCGGCTTTCACTATTCTCCGTCTCCCCGGCTTTCCTCCCTCCCCTCTCGCTGCCTGTCCTTCCCCCTCTATTCAAGCTACAGAGTTTATGCTCTCCTCGCAGCATGAGTAAGGCAGAGTGATAATAGAAAAAGGCAGTCTTGCTGCATCAGTACATTTACTACACTCTCTATCTTCTCGCATCCAGGAGAGAGATAAGTTCTACATGTCCCGCATTGTGGTGTTAGAGCTCCTGCAGGCTCTCAAGTTCAAGTCTCCTCTGCCTGACACAAACTTGTTACTTCTGGTTCAGGTAAAAAAACAAAAATCTCTCCTATCCATCTCGGTTTACGAGAGCCAGAAAATCACAGCAATTCAATCTGACTGCAATTCTATAACTCCATGTGGATTTTGCCAGTTTGTTTGTGCAGATATCGGCACACGGCTAGCGGAATCCACCATCATCCAAAAGCACATGATCTCAACGCTGCCGGGGGTGAGACTTAAATCGCTGTGTGCTACACTGTCTTATTAAAATCAGGCTCATAAAACAGCAGGAAATATAGACAGGCTCCACTGTGATTCCTCCTAAAGGATAAACTGCTGTTTCTCTCTACAGTGCACGACGGCAGCAATGGAATGCATGCGGCAATATATAAGTGAGCTCTTGGACTTTATTGCAGATATGCACACACTAACCAAACTTAAAGTAAGTCTTCTGTGTGTGAGTTTACAATTTGGACATATCTCATGTGGAGAGTTTTGTTTTTCATCCTTATCTTTTCTTCACTCCAAATCTGCTCTTCAGAGCCATATGAAGGCTTGTTGTCAGCCACTGCACGAGGACACCTTTGGGGGCAACCTGAAAGTGGGCTTGGCACAAGTCGCAGCCATGGAGATCAGCAAAGGCAATCACCGCGATAACAAAGCTGTTGTGCGTTATCTTCCCTGGCTTTATCATCCGCCATCCACCATGCAACAGGGGTAAAAATGATGAGACTAAGACTGACTGACTTAATAAGAAAAATGAATGGTGAAAGAAGAAATGCACACTGTGTTGTTAATTGATTTGTTGAATTCATTTTCATTTTTTTCTTTCTCTCTAGGCCAAAAGAATTCATTGAGTGCGTGTCCCACATTCGTCAGCTGTCCTGGCTTCTTTTGGGCTCCCTGACGCACTGTGCCCTGCACCAGGGCTCCACCTCCTGCATGCCCATCCCTCTCGACGCTGGCTCCCACATTGCAGACCATCTTATCGTCATCCTGATTGGCTTCCCAGAACAGTCGAAGGTCTGGCAGACACAAATCTCTTCAAATGATCACACTCAGATTTTTCCAGATGCGATTTGTGGCAACCACAATGGCCTTGTCAGTTTTGGTCTCGGTCCTTATCCTCAGACGTCGGTGCTGCACATGTGCTCCCTGTTCCACGCCTTCATGTTCGCCCAGCTGTGGACCATCTACTGCGAGCAGGCAGCCGCCGCTCCCTCCCTGCAGAACCAGAACCAGACAGAGTTTTCTTCCAGCGCCATCCTCACGGGCCTCGAGTTCTGGAGTCGGGTTACACCCAGCATCCTGCAGCTTATGGCCCACAATAAAGTTGTAAGTGCTGCGCGGTATCCTTTGCAAACATCCGTCTAAGACAGTCAGGACTGTCGCTGTGGAAGAATGGTGATTTTCTTCTTTTAATATTATGAGTAAACAGTAAATATGTTACATAAAATTAAGTCTATTTCATATTTGTCTCTCAGATGGTAGAGATGGTGTGTCTTCATGTCATTAGTTTAATGGAGGCCCTGCAGGAATGCAACTCAACCATCTTTGTCAAGGTTTGCTATAAGTCCAGTGTCCTTCCATGCAGACAGTGCTGTATATTCTCTCTGTAACATGCAGAATAATGCTTATTTATTCATCTCCATTTCTTTTTTCAGTTAATTCCTATGTGGCTACCCATGATTCAGTCAAATCTTAAGGTAAGTGGTTTTAAAAGGTGTTAATCATACAGATGAATGATAATTACTATTGATGATTTCAAACTGAAACACTATCATCTCTTCTTTTCGTCGTAAGCATCTGTCTGCAGGGCTGCAGTTGCGTCTTCAGGCCATCCAGAATAGGGTGAACCACCAGTGTCTGCAGGGCCAGATGTCCGGAGCCCCTCCGTTCGCCCTGCGCAAATGGCTGCAGTGCACCCAGTTCAAGATGGCTCAGGTGGAGATCCAGTCGTCTGAGGCTGCTTCACAGTTTTACCCCATGTGACCTGTTCTGTGGTCAGCTCTGCCTCACCTGGGTCCCTAGGCCTGCATGCATCTGCTCTGGCTGAAAGTGACTTTAAAAAAAAAAAAAAAGGACTCTTATATAAAGTGATGCTGTGTGGGATTCGTTTGAAATGAATCATTTTTCAGAACCTTTAGTATATGTACAGTAAATCTATGCTATTTTAAAGTACTAACACTGGAGTTGGACTGTGTAGAAGAACTGTGTTCGGTGCCCAATCTGTTGCATTTAACAGAATTGAAGAGTCAGACGACTGTAGAGGATTTCCACAGACCCATGTTAGTAATAGCAAGGGCCTGAAACCAAATGCTTGTTTAATCATAGATATGTTCACTCTGACATTCATAACCTATCACTTTTTAAGTTGCTTGGTTGCAAGCCGAATAATAAAAGTACAAGTTTTTCTAAACATCGAGACGCTTTGACATTTCAAATGAATTGCTGAGCCTTTAAAAATTCAAATATGACATTTTCTGCCCTTTGATGTCCTGACTGATGGGGAAAATGCCCAGCTTACCATAATGTGGACGGCGGAGAGATAAAATCAGCTCTGCTGGCTACTCCTCTGAGCGAAAAAAAACCTCAGGTGTCTACGGGAAAACGACATGACATGCATTACCCAGCTCCCAGCTAAGATCCTTGTCAGGCTGTCAGTCATGCTGCCTTTTGCCATCACAGCTCAGATCGATCAGAGGCCAATCCGAGTTGCGGCAGCAGCTTTGTAACTCGATAACGTGGAGCCAGACATTGGAGGTAAACAAGACTATTTCGGTTTGCTCCCCCCTCACCCCCAAAGTGGAAAGACACCCCGCCTCCTCCTACTCCAGCCCTCCCTTCATTGGCAGCAGCGAAACAGATAGGCCCATGCATATACCAAGCAAACACAATTACCTTTGGCCTAATGTGGTTTGTTGTGATTAAGGATTTTTGTGAGGTCTAACTGTATTACCATGAAGCTCTTGTCTGAGAATAACAGATGACATGACAGCAGGCCCTGAAAACCGAACAGCACATTAATCTTTGTTTTGATCTTTTCTGCTGCAAGGATTTCATTATCAGGATTTAGCATGAATTAGATCTGCTGATATAGATGTATTCTGCGAGGAAAAATTAGCTTATCGGACCAAAATAAGTCACATTTGATCTGCGCATAAATTCTTTAAAATATTACTTTTTAGTCGCAGCTGGTATTGAAAGACCCATGTTGAGAGGTGTCTGCCAAATGAGTCACTAGTATAATGATATCACACAATGTGACTAATGAACACGCACTTACACACACGCGCGCACACTCCCCGGTGACCTCAAGCCAGCTGAATCAGGCTGCAGTGCCCCTTCTCATCAACCTCTAGCCATGGCTCATCAAAGAGGTCCTTTCCTGCTGCGCCTCTACGTGTGAGAGTGTGCATTAAAGTGATGTTAGCTACAGGTGTGTATGTGCGCATGTGTCCCTGCATGTGTGCGTGCGTTTAATCAAGTCCCCCTTGCTCTGGGGTTGCATCTGTCAGCCACTGCCACCGTTGTGATCGTTTGAACTCGCAGCCCTTTCTGAAAGAACCTTTCTCATTAGCAGCAGCTTATGTAATCAGTGTCCCACAGGTATCCAGCACTTTCCCCACCCCTGCTTGCCGCCTGCCTGCCTGCCTCCTGCAGGACCATATGGGAGCGCTGACCTGATGAGTAGGCAGCTGGAGGTGCTGAGGGTAATTAACACTGACCAAAGGACTGGCGGGCAGAGAGGGTGTGAGTGGGTCCTCAAAGACTGTGAAGGTCAGCTTTAAAAAAAGGACTGTGCAAGCTCTCTCACACAACCAATGCACCAGCACAATGCATCACCAGGTGTGTGCGCTGGTGACATCTCGTGATTAAAGAGCAGAGGTATAGAAGCAGCAGATAAAACTCAGCAGCACACTGGTAGAAAACAAATGTTTGAAAAAAATAAAATCAGTGTTCCAGCACCTTATTGCTGTAAGGAAAGCCTCGAAAAACTTGTTGAGACGGTGACAATTCCCAGTACCCCTGCCTAGTGCTGTCACTTTGGTTTTATTACAGTGAAATCCACAGCGCCCTGGCTGGACAATGCATGAATGTTTAAATTGCTCTGCGTGTCCATTTGCATTACCGTCAAGTGGCACATCCAAAGCAGGGAAGGCAGAGAACTCGATGGACCCTCATTCACATTATAATTCATCAACATTCCTCTTGAGTGCTCTTGTACATCAGCCTGTACAGCACAGGTTTAGGCTCCCTTGTTTGTTTCACATCACGGTCTGGTGTGCAAATTAAAACAGAAATAGGAACATGTCTGCGCAACCTAGTGTAAGAATGCAGGCTCTGTAAGAGGTGTTTTGAATCCATTACCCTCTTTTATCTTACTCTAAAAACCTCATTTTGTTATATCAACTCATGTTCTTGCTCTAGCTGCAGAAATCTTTTACACACACACCCACACGCACACACACAGACGTGATTTTTTTAGTGACACTGTTATTGATCGAGCCCAGAGCTTGCACAATATGTGACCTAAAAGTTTTCTGGCTGGTGCCATTAAGCCCCACGGAGAGGAGTGCGCTTGGTAATCGCAGTTCATTAAAGATGCACTGTGTGAGACAGACTGAGAACATGTCCTCCGCTGTGGGGGGCCCAGGAGACAAGGCCAGCACGCCTCTGCCCAAAGACGCGAACGGCACAGCACAGCATAAAGCAGACAAGATGGGCACAGGCTAAATATAACAGTCTCACTTTTATCACCTTCACCACGTACGGGCCAGCTCGTCTGCCCACATATAACAGTGGTTTTATAACTGCACATGCATTTCTTTAAACACAACATACTGTGGGTCAGTTGTTATGTACAGTTTTATTTACAACTGAAAAACTCAGCAATGAAATCAACTTATGCACATTTCGTTATCTGTTTGGTATAATGCATAACTTGTGTATGCTCTATTGATTGCCATATATACATTAATGGCTTGCTCCATCAACATGACAACACTGACATAATTCTAAGTGGTAGCACATTTTTTAAACTTTTACTATGTATAAACATATGTTCTGTTACACTGTACATGAATTAACAGTCCAGAAGGCAGATATTTAAATATCAATATTTACATTCATGCATCCATCATTTCTCTCATATAGGTACATGGTGGGGTTTACTGTTAGCTAATACCTGTGCATTTTTAAATGCAAGTATGTGTTGTTTTTTTTAAAATCCCCCTATATTTTCCACAGTTTAGCCAATATCTATACTTAACTGACAGCCACAGAGTACAGCCCACTCTCACTGAGTACACTCATCTGCATGCACGCTCACAGACAGACAGACAGACACACACTCATACACGCGCACATGCATGCCCGCACAGACACACGCAGATTTAGTGTATTAAAGAAAAAAAAAGAAAAGAAAGCAGAGCAGCGTTGAGTGATGCTCCAGTTCAGCTCAGTTGTGTTTTTCCAGCGGGGATGAGAAGGATGCCTGTGACAGCACTGAGTCACACACATCCTTGATGAGGCCATCCTCTGTGCAACCTGATCTCTGGCTATTGGCTAAGTCTCCTGTCTCTCGCCAGTCACAAGGTCAGCTCTGGGCTCATGTCCCCTGTTTCTATAGTGATGGGCTAAGCCCTTCTTGACAGATAGAAAAATGAAGATTGTCACGTCCAGACAAAACACGGCGGAAGGCATCCAGCTGACCACGGGACATTGGACAACAAGATTTAACTGGACGACAGGGAGAGCAGGTTTAACTTGTAGAGGTGCTTGCACTGAGCGAACAAATCGGAAAGTCGGGACTGGCGTGTGATGCAGGACAGGAGTATTGTTCGGGTAACACACATTCACAAAGATCACATAGGACATAATGGAGGCCCCTGACTTTTTTAGCTGAAGTCTCAGGGAAACAGAAGAGGATATCAAACACCCAGAGACAAAACAACTGATACCAAAACTCTTTGCAGAGCAAGCGCGTTTTCTGCATCAGTGTCTCAACAAACCGACAGCCGGCTTAAAGCATTGGTGCATCACAAATGAATTATATGATCTATAAATTATTCACTTAGAAAACAGAGCTCTCAAGAAATAAGATGAATTCGTCAAGATGTTCAAGATTTGAAAAGATGTGAGTAACTTACAAGACCGTTGTTTTTCCCTTTTAAGTAGAAAAATAAATTCAAAGATAGACAAGTAAATAAATAGAGGAAATAAATACACGGATGACTGAAATATATATATATTACATTGAGCCTTCTGTAGCCTGTTTTGGCATGGCGAAATAACCAGAATGTCCCATGTTGATGTTTCTGCTCCTCCTTTGTTTATATGGATTTCTTTAAATTGCATAGTCAGAGGAATCCACATCTCAGAGCCAGGACCGGCAGCAACATCGTGTTTCTCACAAAGCATCTGTCTCAAAAATGGAGGGGAAAAAAACGGACAGTGCGAGGGTTGGAATATAAAAAAATGTTGCATTCTCTGTAAAAACTGCATGCATGTTATTTGTTGTGTGTGATGGGCTGTCTTGTCTGGCTGCCCGTGGGACTGCAGGGCTGCTGTATTGTCTGTTGTTCCATTGCAGATGTCAACAGTGCGTGAGGTCTGGATCTGCAGCAGACTGGCAGACAGTCCCTCTCCAGCCGGCAGCCAACCAGCCTGTCAGCAACACTTGCTGTTACTAAGAGCATAATGTTCAGCTTGCTGTGCCACTTTCGACACCGTGGGGGGTTGTGGATCTTTCTCTGTGTCCTTTCTGTCTTGATTTTTTCCCCCCCGTCGATCTTTTTAGCTTTTCTCGAGGTGAATGGTGTCTTCAGTCCGGGCAACGTGCCAGGCAAAGAGGGAAGTTTTACCAATCTGAAAACCTGGGGTGAAACCCACTCGCATTCATTCAAGGTGAGAGGGAACTGTTGTAGTCAGGATAAGGTGAGCGACAATGGTGATGTCACTTCATGTTTACCAGGACAGTCTATACCACAGTGTTGTTTGTACCCATGGCCTTCTTGTTACGGATGCTCATGGCATACTCCCCACGACTTGTCCCGTTCTCTTCTTTTCGGAGTGGTTTCCTGTGAATAGACATTTTTACAAAGTGAGGATGAATTCCTTGATCAAAAAAACAAAGCAAAATGGCACTACATTCATCCATAGCTAAAGGCCATGCCATTAAACAGAGTTTGTGGACTGCTGACCTACAGACTGATTTGATTTCTGAAGCTGCTCTGGGTGGATATGCTGCTCTCAGCAATCCCTTCTAATAAGCGCAGTGTTTAAAGGTCAATTTTGCAAGGAGACAGAAGGAAAAGATACATTGCAGCACATGGCATAAGGCAATTACCTACTATGACTGGGAGATGCAATCTTCTCTTCTAAGTAATGAGTATGTGTAGCTGTCAAAACAACTTGGGAATGACATCGATACACAACCTCCTGGGAAATTCCTTCTTAAAAACCGGTTGCGCTGTAATGCTCGATCTTTGCTCTAGTGCAAAAGAAAACAGCAGCACATGATCCCCTTGCTGCTACTAGTCTGTGAAGAGCAGGATCATTCAATGTAGCTCTTTTCATGCGCTCCTTGATGCCTTTGTGGTTATTATATTTGTCCAGTGTACTGTGGCTTCTGCACCGACCCCCTCAGCTGCCCTCCCCTGCCCGGGTTTATGTAACTCAGAGACAGATCTGAATACAGTTAGTACAGTCATTGTCCCACTCAACACTGTACAGTGCCTTCACTAGCACCGAGAACCCTTCAGCTACATCTAAGCTCAATATCTCCCCTCCTCTCCTCTCCTGGCCCCTGAAAGCCCGGGCTGGCCGGCACAACTTCAACAAACATTCAGTCCGGTCCAGCACAAATCTTTTTCCTTTCTCGGGCATCGTGCCGGGAAGGAATCGTGCAGACAGGGAGTCCTTGCAGGGTGAAATGAGCTCATACATGACATAATGCAATCCAATACAAAAGCTCTGCAAGAAGAAAGCACTCAGTGTGACTCGTGAGGATTAGCTTCTTGTTGAGAACTGAAGAGGGTACTTTTAAAAGGACTATGGAACATTTTAAAAACAACAATGTGTTGAACTCATGAATAATAAAACACACCGTTGCTTAAGACTGATGGCATCGTGTATTGGAAATTACGGAGATATGGTTTTAATGGTGTTATCATATCCAGAGACTTAAAACGCAACCAGTAATGAATCCAGACCTCTGACAAGATCTCATTAAAAAGTTAACATTACTTGGAGGTCTAATACACCTGATAGCATTTCTTTCCCTCCGTGCACAGGATTTTGCTGAATCATTATCACACCAAGTCTTTCAATATGCCTTAAGGATATTTTTCTGTAATACTAGCAATATTTATACGATTCTTTCTTGGTGAGGTGTCAGTATGAAAAATGATCTGCCAGGGTTTTTTTTTTTTTTTTTGCACCACTCAATATTTATAATTCTTGTGCTGTCATCTCAGTCTGTCAGCTGTCTCTTTGGGATGCTCCCACGCACTTTGACCGATCACATTTTTGCCACACCTGTTAAACAACCGTCTTGCCGCTGTCAGATTTTGAAAAATGCTCCCGTCTCGGCTGTTTTTCAGCTGTCACTTCAGCGCAGAGCTTAACCTCGACCCATCTGCCTCCCGTGCTCGCCGGCATTAGCCATAAAATCCTGCTCGGCTTGACTCCGTCCAGTTTTTACACAAGTTACTCTGATCTGCAAAGTCAGTATCAGGATCTTTAAACATTTTAAAGGGTTTCCATTCAAAGAAACAAAAACTACAATAGGGTGTAAATATGAAAGTCTTTGAAAATCCCCCACCTCACATTTTTAACTACTCTAACAGGGTGGCTTTATCATACTGTGTCTCTTCCACTAGTTTAAAATTTGTGAGTTCACAACATGTATTTTATAGAGAACTTTTAATATAGTGCCATCATTGAGTCAGACTAACTTAGGTTGATTGTTATGAGGGTGTGTGTGTTAATAAGAAGAAGGGAGGGAGATTTTACTGACTTTTAACTGAGCTTTTATACCTGAAAAGTGATTGGGAATTTCTGTGTAGATACTTTGGAGGGCCATGCAGAAGCTGAACAACATTATGTGCGAACATTATACTTTCCAGAAAAAAACTTTTAAACAAAACACAACAGTATGACTAAGACTTCCTGTGGGACTCCAGTGTCACCTGGGAGGGGTCATTTGGGTGAACACAACTGGGACACATGCTGGCCATGTAGAGCAGATGCTGCTTGCTGTGTCCCTGTGAGACTAGGGGAAAGCCTGAGAAAAGAAACTGTCCAGCCCCGGGGTGGAAACACTCTGATGTGGGGAGGGGGCGGTGGTCCCCACTGCTGCAGGGAAGGGATTTGGGATATACCAGTTTTACAGGTCTGTATTAATCTATTAATCACTGCTGCCGCCTGAGGGAGAATGTACAAAAACAGCAACAGTTACTCACACAAAACAATATGCTAGACACAATTATATCTGTCCCACAGGGAGGATGGAGGAGGAATCTCCCAAAGTCCAGCCAACATAGACTCTATAACAACATTAGCCTCAAACATTTCTGGAGTCCAGTTACAGAAAACTATGATAAGAGTTAAACAGACCTGTGGGTGTTGGGACAAAGTAAGATTTTTCCCTTTGGTTCCTACAGCAACAGATGAAACTACATAAACAAAGGGTGATATGGATGTTGCTGTAAGACATGACAAAACAAAAAGATAAACCAGCTTTGACGACGGTGCAATAAAACAATGTCCACACTTATCCACGGACGTTGCCACATTTTTATGTAGGAACATCTGATGGTATTCCTATTCTTACTTCTGTAGCAGACTGATAGTTTTATATCATACTTTTTTTTAATAAGTCAGTGACTGTGGCTGGGATGTCCACAGTATCATTTGGAAAAACACTGAACACAAATTTATGATGAACAGTTTTCATTCATTTCATTTACGTGAGTTTGTGTGCGTGTGTGTGTGTGTGTGCTCTTCCTGGAAGCTCTGTTCTTACCTGTTTAATATACGAGCCTGTTTCAGCTTAGACCTCAAACCTTTATGTGAAAGCAACTCCTCCTTCACGTTAAATATCGACAGTAGTAACGGGAACTGAGTCTCCAGCAGTGTCCTCCTTGGAGGAGGGCCATCGCGTGAGTAGCATGCTCATGTTTTAAAGTTTCACTATGAATTCATCCACCAGGGTCGGACTCTGGAGGTGGAGACTGGACTGTGATGTTCTGAGAAACTACAGGGAAAATTTGAACCTTCTACACTCACATTGTAGCTTTTAGCCACATCAACACAATGTTCTCTCACCACCTGCCTTGCTTCGTCCTCTTCCCCAAAATGCAATTGAAGTTGAAAGGCTCCACACAGTGGAGGAGATCCAGAACGCATTGCAGATGCATATGTGCAAGTGGACGGAACAGGAGCCATTTAAAATTAGCACTGGAAGTAGTCCAGAGCAGAGATGGCTCTAAAGCGGACTGCTGCTATGATTTTAATCAGTGACGTGTTTTGCTCTTTATGGGTGGAATCACAGAGCTTTTTAAATGTCCCTCATTATATTTGGTGCAGCCAGTTAAATTTAAGATAAAAAGGAGTTTTATTCTAAGTCACAACTGAATTGTGTTGAAAACGGATGAAAAAACAAGAAGTCTGGCATGTCTCGATGATTCCACATGAGATTTAGCAAGTAAGAGAACAAGACAGGATCTCTGTGCTGTTCGACACCGGTGAGCTACAGATTCCTGGAAGCCGCTTCGGCCCTGTTTATTTTTCTCAGGATGTAATCTCCGCACTGACTGACCATGTCGCTTTGGGCCACCACACAGGGCAGAGCACTGGGGCCTCAAGCCGACCTCTGCCCGGGCCTTCAATAATAGATGCCATGCTGTTGACACGTGGCAGGTGGCAACACAACACTTCACAGGTTAGATGAATATTTCATATCAAAGCTGTGCAATCACAGCGCACATTGCTGTTTGAAGTTTGGGGAATGCATGATGGTGAAATTAGGACATGCGTTGGGCTGTTTACAATTACTCCAGCCATCTGGAAATTAGAGTAACATGGTATGGTTCAAAGCAAACGCATTACAAAACAGACTGTAAAAGCCTGTCACCGGTTTTGATGGTGCCGGTTTAGCGATTTCGAAAATAAAACAAAGGGAGATTAATGATGTGTGAGCAAATATTGTAGCATTTTCCGTTTCGGTTTTTTGAGCATTTTGGAAGTTCTGTGTTACCCTTGAAAAGGACCAGCTGGGATGCATTATCCGTCTTTGAACAAGCCTCCCTGAGCGGTAAGTGATTGGGAAAAGCATCTAGCTTCATTAGTCAGTTGGTCTGAGTTTTATTTGTTTTGGCGCCTTGGATGGCTGACAGCCTGGACTGCAGTATCATCTCTTTTGCTTTGGATGGTACAGCAACACTGAAAAGCAGCGTGTGCCTGAATCCTCCTCTCTGTGCTTGCACACCAGCCTCTCTGGTGCTGTGGACTCTGAATAGGCTTGTGTGGAAGTGCTCTTTTTTTTCTCCTTTTCAGTCCCGCTTGCTTCTGACAGATGACTGGCAAGCAAAGATTACAAAAAATAACAAAAGGCCAGGAGGGCTGGGACCTGCAGTGCTCGCTCTTCCACTGTCTGTAATGCTTGGGCCTTGGCCCTCGTCCAGCTGATTTTCATTGGGAAAGCCCGGAGCACTGAGCTGGGAGGGCTATATATAACCGGGCTGTGTTTTTCTCACTGACAAACCCTTTTTCACACTGTTATTGACTGAGATGCTGAATTACTGCCTTTGCTCGCTTTGGTAGACAACACTTTATCTGTCCTTTTTGGCTGTGTTGTTTCCTCTCCTTTCCCCTCTGGAACGATGGATGATTAGAGAATCCAAGACAAATGCTAAAGCAGTCACATCTTTCCCTGGACCGCTCTGCTACTGGCTTTGACTAATGAATGTCTAATGAGCCTAGTCTGGACCTGTGTATATTCCCTTCTCATTCTGAGTAGAGGGCAGCTTGGCGTGGCACAAAGTCTGCAGTCTAGAGCCCACAGAGCTTCAGGACACGACCTGCTTGCATGTATAAAAGATGTGGCCAGCGACTGAATGACTGCGCAAATTAATTCATAAATAATGACTTGGGTTTGGGGCTAGAGCCCATATTGCAACAACACTTTCCTACCACTGCTGCATTAAAAAAGGTGCCCCTTGGCTACACAGGGGGCTGGAGAATTGCCATAATGAATTCCTGAGCCAACCGCCCATTACTTCCGCTGCCTGACTTTGCCTATTTGTTGTTTAAAGAAAGGCGAAATAGAGTTCTGCTGAAGAAAGCCATATCTGGCATGCAGGCTTAATATAGTCCCATAAATATAAGAAGGTAGAATACTAGATCTTTTTAAATACATATGCATAAAACATAGAAGTAGCTTCTTGATTTAATGCCTAATTCTGCACACATGGCGTTCTCACGTGGTTAGTTGTGGACTGTGAAACACGCCAAGATGATGAATGAGTGCGTGTAAAGATATTGTGTGTTTGTGGATGGGTGCATGCAAGTATCCTTTACAAACCTGGCAAGATTCAGATGTGACTATTTTTGAAATATCTGTGAACATTAAGGGAACGTCGGAGTGCACGTGTGATACCGTGCTGCCTGAACGGCATCAAGAGAATTGGGTCTGGTTGTGCCGCAGAGTAAAACCTCACACAGACTTTTTTTTTTCAAATAAGCCAAATGTGGAAAATGCTGCAACAGCAGTGTGTTGGGATTCCTTTGCTTGGCTCTTGCTTTCACATTTATGAATCCAGCTGCCATTCTAGGATGCTTCAGACTTTTATGGGAATCAAAATCAATAGAGCATTGTTATGTCATTTTGCACTTCAGCAAATGAATTCAGCATATAGGATATTTCTGCTTGACTCAATGTAGTGGATATTTACAACCCACCTAACCTCTGACCTCAGTATGACCTAGGGGGGCAATGGCATAACTCTAACAAAAAGGCAGGACACTTATTAGAGTACCCCACATGTCTATTTACCCGCCTGTCTCAATCTGTGACTGACTTCTACTTCAGTTAGTCCTCATTTTAAAATAATTTGGAAATATGCGAGGTTTTAATTACAATGTTAAACAAACAGAATTAAACATGTTAGGGTGGCTTCTTACCTCTTGATAGCTTTGTAGCAGATGATGATAGCTGAGAGGAGGAAGATAAGTGAGGCACAGCCCACCGTTCCGAGAACTACGATGTCCATCTCCATCCACCACGGCCTCCACAATTGCACCTTGGGCTTTTCCACTTAGAAACAGAGTGAAAGGGGCAGCAAGGAGAGAGAGGTGTAGGTACAGAAGAAGACAATAAACACAATACATTAAAACACATCTTTAAAAAAGGTAAGCGCATTATGAAAAATGCATTAATTATATTTACACTTAAGCCACAATGCTGACTTGTGTTTTGCATTTTGATCCTTAGTAAGTGGCTTAACTTTTAAACAACACAATAGTGAAAGAGAAACAAGACGATTTCTCTTCTCTGCTCTTTTTGTGCTGGGATGCATTCGTGTCCTCACCCATTCTTTAGGTCTTAGGTGCAACGTTCAAAGATATCCAACCCGACACCATGAATCATTTAAGGTCCTGTCAGCCTTCCCTACACCAGCACTCTTGTCCACACCAATTACTGTTGCAGGAACCTCCTGCTCTTTCCACATTAGAGTCGTGGAGTAAGATCACTCACCAGGAATGTTGTATAACATTGTGTGCATCAGCATCTTCGTATCTGTATTGCAGAATTTCTCTCGCCTCGTTTTGCAGCATCCTGTACTCTCCCACCATCTTTAAATCAGGTTTGTCATGAGCATATCTACCTATCATTCAAGGAGAAAATACCCTGTTCGCTACATAAAATAACAAGCTCCTCCTGCATGTAGAGGATTTTAGTTATGAATGAGACGAATGGGCTTACACCATAGCAACAAATACTCCTGAGTAAAGCTGAAGACTATTTTTCCAACACAGCCCATTTCTACACAGCAAATAAAAAGGTATGGCTCTCCCTGGTACAGCACACCACATCATAAGTCACTGTGAATTTAAAAGCCCCTCTCAGCCAAACTTCCATTTTAATCCTTCGTTTTGTCAACGGCTGTAGGATTTAATTCAGTCAGTGGTAAGGATCTACTTTATTGTGATAGAGCACAGTCCTATCAAGGGACCTCAGATACCATTTTTAGCACGCAGACACTTCTTTAACTGTGCCAATTTTTCCTCAGTTTTATTAGACTTTTATCTGATAGATGTGGTCCCGGCCATTGTCCCAGTTTTCATGTTAGCTGTGCATATTCATTGGATTTTAAAGACGACAGTTTAAAGCACATTTTCAGCTCAAAGTGCTCTGCAAATTGGGCTGCTGAATGAATATTTAGACAATTATGCATGAAAAATGTGATGACAAAAAAAAAACTCCCTTTGAATCAAATATTAATAGTGTCTCCACCCACTGCAAACATATGTGTGCAAAGATAAAAAGAAATGAAGATTGATCCGCTTATCTTATTAACATGACATTTTGCTGTTTTTTTATTTGGTTGTTGTTGGAGGGATCAGATCTTGTGGAGGCAGCACTCAGAGGTCTGAGCTTGTATTGGCCTAAGGCCCACCTTCACTTGCAGTCAGATGGTTGTGGCAGGATTCATGCAGTGACCTTGACAACAATCACAGAAGAGTCTATAACTCTCGATTTGTAGTTAACTCACATGGTGAGTCAGGGGAAAAAGGAGGTCCATTTGCATTGACCAGACAGGAAAAGAACACATTGAAGCTGATTGATTAAAGTCCTTCCACTGCTTCGTGATTAAGTATCCCCCCTCCTTGTAATACGAAGGGCTCAGGATGAGTGATTCTAAAGAATCACAGTAATAGCTGCATCATCAGCAAAACACCTGTCCCATATTTCAGCACTGTTCATTAAGGTGCCTGAGATGAAATACAAATCATATCAACTTTCAGCAAGCAGGCCTGTTAAATATGTTTGCCTTTTGCTCAATAGATTTAGCACCTCAGAGTGAGACGAAAGAGGAAGGTGAAGGGGAGCGCTGCCACAACAGGCGCTGGAGCGACACAGATATCCAAGCTTGTTGTGTATGAGCACTAACACGCACGCACACTTATTGCCGCCAGCTCGACTTCAAAACAAAGCTGGAACTACTGGGCTGGATCATTAGCCCCTTATCTCTAACAAATTATAGCTAATTTAATTAACTCATCTGTCTTTTAATCAGGGGTTCTCCAGGGGGAAACCCTACCACTGAACCACTGAGCTTGGCAGCCCAGCAGGCATAGATTTCACAGGCAGCCGGGTACTCCCCAGGGTCAGACCCAGTATATATTAGTCTTGTGTTCAGCTGTCAACATCCTGCTGGCTCTAACACACGCACAAACACAAGAGTGCAAAATTACACCCGTGCACGAGCACTCACACGTTAATCTCAACTGGTTGATGGTGCATTTTCCCCGTGTACATAAATGGAAACACTTCACGTCAAAACAGTTTCTTCAGACTAGCCACTTGCCCGACACCTGCGCCTGGCTAGGAACAAGATCCAACTGTGGGCTGAGAGCAAACAGACTGAGACGGACTTGAAGGGAGACAGCTGTGAAAGGTTGGAGGGTGAGCTGGAAGCCTTACCTGTGGTGCCCAGTAGCCGCGGGGGCGGCGGTGGAGGCGGCGGCGGTGGAAGTGGAGGGTATCTTCTACAGTGGCATGCCAGCTGGCACTGTTCACTAACTTTCTCCGCCACAGTCCGTGAGCATGACCTCTGGAGCTCTCCCTTATGGTGAGAGAAAAAAGAGACAGAGGGAGAGAAAGAGAGATTGAAAGGACTGAGGCTGTGTCCCTTAGTGCATTACTCAGAAGTACCATCAGCACAACACTGTGCAGCACAAATGGAGATGCTTGAATACTCAGCAGCCTCTTAGTTTGTAGCACTGTGGATATCCTCTCAGCATTCCTTTCATATCGCAGCTCCAGTGTTGTTGTCACTGGGGCTACTGTGTATGTAGTACATGTAAAATAGTATCACATATATGGCTGCAGCCCGCTCCCTGTAAGAAACCACCCACCAACAGAGTGGGCAGCAGGCTGCCCCGAGGAGTGTGCGTGGGTGGACTTGGAAACTCAAGCAGATCACATTACACGTGAACCCTGGCAACACTGTGTGCGCGTGAACAACTGCTCACCACTATCTGTAGGCAGCAGCATGGGGCAGAGGTTAGAATACTCATCACTAACATATGCCTGCTCCAGGGATCCTGGTGGGATAACTGAATGTTGTTATCATATAAACACAGTTGGTTACTCCGTGTTCCCACAACAAAAAAGCAGAGTGCCTCTGTGTGTACCTGGGCATAGCTGCATTTCTTATGACCTGCTGCAAACTCACTACACACGCCTGCCTGCCAGCATTCCCTCAACACAGGTGTGCTCTGGAGCGGTGATCCCACCAAGTGTAAGCTGGTATTATATGGCAATGCATCTTAAAGAGCACACAAGTTACTTGGAAAAGGTTATTAGCTCCACAGCTCTTATCCATAGTCCATCAGTAAATGAAACTCAAGTTACATCAGTGTAACCTCTTCTCATGCGTAAATTGTCAAGTGGCGCGCCTGAACGTGATCCTTACCTGGCACGAGAGTAACAACAGTGAGAGAAGGCAATGACCGAAGAAAAAAGGCCAAAAACTTAAAGTAAATGGCATTAGATCTTGGCACAGCATTCCTCTTGCGCTGTTCTCGAAGATACTAGGCAGCGTTTCCAACAAATGAATGCAGTATACATAGGCTTGAACTGTTTGGGAAATAACCATCCACCCTATCCAGTTCAGCGGCGATATCTGTGACAGGCGTCTCCAGAAATAGTTTATGCCACAATCATTTTCCTCTTGAAATCCCGTTGTCGATAGCATAGGACAGGCGAGCCGGTGGAATGAGTGGCAAATCTCGATAATTCACATCTCCAAAGTAGTTTTTTGCTTTCTGGCACTCAGATAGCGACCTGAATCACGCCGCTACTCCGTGCAATGTGAGGGCGGTAGATGCCCGTACCTTACATCCCTCCTCGGCTGCAAGCATGAGCGCAAATGGACCACTCAAGCCATCGAAGTTGAAGGAAAAAACGAACCGAGAGAGATCCTCGGGAATATCGAGTAGTAGGATTCCTTGCAATGGCATCACACATCCCCTCTCAACTTATCTAAGCTGAGCACTGTATGGGCGAGTCCGGAGGGCAGAGCCGAGGGTTAAAGTGATGCATCCTCCTCTGTGCCAAAATACGGCGGGCTGTTTTATACGGGAGCATCACCACCGCGCACTTGATGCAGCGCTCACATCAGCTCATCCTGACAACGTGTGCTCAAACAAATTCGCCTTCCGCTTCTTAAAAAGTCCCCCCAAAAATCAAAGAGGGAAGGGCATGTGGTTGTGAAGGCGTCGGTAATGTCAGCTGGGCTTTGTTTGTTTTGCTTTGTTTGCTTGTTTATGTCTGTGTTTGATTTTTTCCCTTTAAATAATAATAATAATGGCCCAGGCAGAAAGTATAGCCCACAATGCGTGGAGGCGAGTCTGTAAAGATGACGCGTACTAGAGCAAATTAAAGTCAAGTGGAAAGCTAGGGAGAGAGAGTGCAAGACGCCTACCGACTGAAAACACTGCCATGCCCGTGTTTGATGTGCTGTGTGCCTGCGAGAACACTCTCTGGTCCAGTGTCCCAAAGTAGGCTGAGATAAACAATACTGATGTAACCTGGCATTTACTGCTAATGCTCGACAACCCGGTCAATTATAACAGTTTCAAAAATACGAATGGGCTTATTGTAAAACATTAGTTTCTTCTTGTTATTATTGCTGTCATCACAACACCTTTGACCCACACTGATGTCGTTTATAAGAAGTGATGCTGCGGGGCAGAGTGCAGAGAATCAGACTATGCAGTGGGTAGTTTTTAAGAGCTCAGTTGCATAATATTGTTGGTGGTCTTCACTAGGGACAGTTATGAAATTACCTCAGAGCCCTCAGTCGGTACTAGAAAGCCAACGTGACATTCACTTGTTGTAACAGCTGATTGACAGGTAAGGAATAAAATCCAGAGTGTTCTTGGTGTCACTAGGGAACCAGAGCTAATACATTTTTTAACCACATTAAATGATTTATTGATCAGCTGGTTCTCTAGTGCTGATGCATTACCTACTTGATCAGAGTTTCAGAGCTGGAAGATGATGTAATGACTGTAGCCTGGTCAAACCTCTCACCCCTCAGGATTTTCAGCTGTTTAAAGGAGGTCTGTCTCACATTTTAAAGACCTCATTATGTGACAAACCATTTTGTAGTACTTGAATAATCCCCACACACCTTCTTGCAATCTCAAGAGATCTTTGCAACTCTTTAAAAATCACCTCTGAAGCCCCTGTCTTGCTAAGAGCTCGCTAAGAACATGTTTGAACCTGATGTGTCAATTTTGCAGGACACTTTCTTTGCTCGTGCAGTGCACAAACCTGCCTCCCAGCCTGTGTGTGATTTTCATAGCTAATTCATGTTTCATAAATCTCCAATCTACCGTGGCGCCCATGTGACTTGTCTTTTGCTTGGGAGAACTGCCTGCAGTTTAAAATAACAGAAGTGACAGCCAATTGTGTCAAAGCCTGTTCATACCAAATAACATCTAAGCCGAGTATTTAAACAACTTTGGATTAAGATCAGTGGATTCAGCATCTAGCCTTAAAGCCTTGTTGTTGCAGCCGAGCATTTATCACATGTCGTGCCTACGAAAAAAGCTCTTCACGGGCAATAAAGAAGTGAGCTCATGCAAAGGGCCGTGAATTACTTTTAGAGTGGAAAATCCATAGCTGCTGTCAGGCTGTATTTGAAAATGCAGTGCAGTGCAGAGATTTTTCAGAGTTTTTGGAGGATAAAACCAGCCTGTATTTGGCATATGGTCTGCCTAGCAGTTCAGTCCATCCATCTCCCCTACAGTCTGTCCCAATATTGATTATCTGACAAGAGAAAAGCACTACATCCTCCTGTTTCCTTCCTGCTACCTCACCTCATTCCAACAAGCAGCAATTTGCCACAACATACATCATAGGCCTTTAAAACTCAGATAAGAAAACCTCTATGTAATTACTGTGGTCTTTCAGCCTTATCATCCTGCCAAGATACTTAATCTGCCTCTCTGTATTAAACAAAGAGCACCCCCAACATAATGTTTTTATCAGAACAAGAAAAAATAAGAAGACAAAAATCACAAGCCCTCTGTCATTGAAGGAAAACGTTTATATCAAATAAGCTTAAACGGGTTTTATTTGTATTATTCGTAGTTTTCTTGTATTACTTGTCCTTGTGTTATATCAGTGTGCAGGTATAACGTTAGATGTGTGCTGTATTCATGCTGGGCTGCATCATAGTGAAGGTAGATTGCCATCTAGTGGAAAAACCTGGCAACACATGACTTTAAACAGAGGTTATGTTGCTTATTGACACATTATTATTGGAGCTGGTGGAGATATTAAGCTTAGGTTTGTTATTTAAATTAGCCTGTACTGTGATAAAACAACTCCAATACCACTGGAATGATGTTTAAGATAAATAAATTCTGAGGAATATCAGAATACAGTTGATGACTTATTGGACAGTATTTTTCAGTGTACTACTTATTTTACATCTGCGCGTGGCTTTTTCCTAACTCTTTAGTAAGGGAAAATAGATACATCTTAAAAAAGAAAAAGCTTCTAGTTTTCTAGACACACACATGGACATGAATGACCGTATCTACTGGTACTTCTACATTTAGCTGTAGCTCCTATTCCCTGTTAAAGAAAAATATAATCTTTATGATTTTGCAAATTCTGCTGTGTTCTATGGGTACAGTTTTATTTTTAATTTCCCCATCTCTGTGCCTGATCTTTGCTTTGTGCTGCTTTTACACTTTTATCTCCCTTGCAGATCAAACAGTGTCATCTTATTGTAGTTATTTTTGAGCAAAGGCAAGAGGTAAGATACTTACCATAAGTTTCACTAATGGATGTGGGATGGGCAGCTTCCACAATGGAGGTAGCAAGATTACAGACGTATTAGAGCTCTGGGCTTCTTCTTATTGGGTTTAGGCAAAAATGGCAAAGATGATGATGGCTCTGTAGTTTGTTACAGAGGCACATAACACGTCTTGGCTGCAGGTTTTTTTCTGGGTTTGTTTGCATGCGCAGCAAATACATACAAATTAGGTGTATATCTTTGGCAGGAGTTAAAACGACCTCTTTGTTTCTGTTTTTCTATGATGGACAGCAGACACACTGATGCCACACCTTTTGCACCCATATAAACTGTATAAAGTGAACATAAATGTGCCAAGAGGTTCGTTTTCCTCCCACTCAGAACTTCTGTAAATAATAAATAAATAAATAAATAAATTCAGCCACCACCCAGTATTTATGGATGCCACTATGCTTCCTCTTTCTCTTTCTCATTCTTCCTCACTTCAAAAGCACAGGAGTGGGGTGACAGGCCATGGGGAGGGGGGACCGCATTGTTAATTGGCCTTTTCAGCTGAACAGAGAGGTGAAGGGAGGAAGAAGAGATGAGGACAATAGAGTCCCACTGCCTCTTCAGAACAAGAGGGATGCGCCGTTAAAAAGATAGACCGGCCGATGCACACAGACCTGCAGCAGGGCTCTCCTCACACAACCCCAAACTAAGCGAATGAGGCAATTAATCATGTGGCCCGCAGCTAACCGAGTAAACGGTCTGTAGCCTCGATATAGACTGCGGATAGTTAAAAAAAATTCTCTCCTGGCTCCATAGCATAGGGCTGTGTCAGGATTTGAGGCATGAGGTGTTACCAGACAAACAGTTCCCTCACATCTCATTCCACTGCTGCCGCGGTTCAGTGGAACGATAGGTACTCTTTTTCCACTTCAATAAGGGGATGAAGCTCAATTAGCATTTCACAAGTCCCATTTCCCTCCTCTATTGCAACCTTCCCCGCCGAGCCCATGCTTTCTCTGGGGATTGTCCTGTTTTGGGCCCTTGTTGCCGTTGGCAGGGTGACAGTATTCGAGTGTGCAAACTTGTGCTATTGTCCGCGGGCCAGAGGGAGCCATGGAGACCCCATAATATGACACAGGAAAATGTTTGCTGATGGCAATTCTATGGGCTTTGTCCGACTCTTTCTCCTTCATGACGACTCGATTTAAGTCTCTAAATGTTTGACTACAAATGCAGGAGTGCTATCCAGCTCCTTTCCCTTTGTCCCGCGAGGTTTGAATGAGTAATTCAGCCTTTGTGTCGCTCGATTGAGGGGGCAAACAGAAAGACAAGATTCTTGAGCCTTCAAGACCCTTTCCATGGTTATGCACTCTTCAGATCCCACCACCCCTCACCAAATCCTACAGCTGACATCACTCTTGGGGAGGGAATAACGGGCTTATGTGTTAGAAACTCAACTTTAACCGCTCTGGTGTCAGGTTATAATGCACGCATGCTCGACAAGAATTCGCACTCGTTTTTTAAACGCACATTTACCATTTTCGGAGCAGAAATCATCTTGTAGGAGAAATATTGCATCCCCTCAGCGGCTTTCCCCCCTCCAGATCTCCATGACAACAATTTGCGATGGTGAAGAATTTGATACCAGGGCGCTTGGAGGCTGATTGGGGTGCATTGTAAGAGGCCTGGGGTCGCTGATTGGTTCAAGGGAAGCACCATAACTACAAGGAGTTTATATTCATTCAACTTGTTGAAGTGCTCCTATACTGCAGCCTGGGAGAAGTCTGAGGTTAGACTGAGAGAATCCGGACTGATCCAGCAGTGGTGAGTAAAAGGTTACTAATCTCTAATATCCAGCATCCCGCTCATTTGAGGCTTGATTGCGTGACTCGTGTGTTTCTCATTTCTCTTTAGATCCTGACGGTGGATTGCATATTTTAACATGGACTGAACAAACCCTCGATACAATATGGCAAATGCAGACAGTGAGGTCAAAACTTTACTAAATTTTGTAAATTTGGCATCCAGCGACATCAAGGCGGCCCTAGATAAGTCCGCTCCGTGCAGGCGCTCCGTGGATCACCGGAAATATCTCCAGAAACAACTGAAGCGCTTCTCTCAAAAATACTCCAGAGTCCCAAGATGCCACACACACAGGTCTGCGGAGTATAGGTGCGCCAAACCGATGGGGTCTGTCCATCAGAGTGTGGCAGAAAAGGCCAGCTCTGGTGCGCAGGATGTGGATCAACTGGGGAGCTCTGTGGAGCAGGTGCCTATGAGGAAACGCCAGCTACCGGCCTCATTTTGGGAGGAACCTAAGTTGACCCCAACCAAGAGGGAGCACTCATATTTAGGAATGAAAAGGAGCCATGCAGGCACATCGGAGGGAACTGAGAATGAAAAGAGGAAACGAAGTTGTGATGATGATGCAAAGACCGCAATATCTGCGTGCAGCCGGCGCAGCTCGGCGGATAAAGAGACGCTGAAACTGGACGTGACCTCTCACCACTGCGTGAGTGTGTGCGGCTGTTGCCCTTTCCAGTACCACGGACACCAGATCCTTCACAATCACATTTTTGTCCCTCATCCGCCCCTGGGATTGTGGAGCAAAGCAGCAGGGACTGAGACGGAGAGATCCGAGCATCCTTATGGACAGAAAATTCACACGCACGTTGTTGTCAAACCCATACCGACCAAGCCCACCGCTCAGTCACCAATCTTCAGTGTGTTTGGATTCATTTAATTAACTCTCTAAATGAACCCATCACACAAAACGCGTGTAAATAGGACTAATGACTTTCAGCGTTTCTCTTTCAGCATTTTAAATCGAGATACTTCCTCCAGCACTTATTGAAATGCTTCATCTATTTTTGTCTTTTAAATCTAAAGGACTAAATTGCACTGAATAATTTCATCATCTTCACTTTCATGCCAGTCTTATGCCTGAAAATTGACAGTAAGGTAAAAAGGTTTCTACTTTTAGGTGTCTACAGAGGATGATTGTTCTTTTTTAAATAAAAAAAAAGTCATAGAATGAATCCAAACATCCTGTTTTAGTTTCCTCTTTTAAGTATGAGAATCGCCTTTCTTTGTCAAAGTAATGTTTGATAGGCACATTTGAAACAATGACTTTTATTTTTAAATAAATGATTCAACTTCCCTTAAAAACTCCTTTGGGCACAAGATCATTTTTACCTTTTGCTAAAGCTTTCTCCAAAGGGAAAACACACACACAAACACACACACATTTTGAAGGACAGATTAAAGAGGCTTATTGTCACTTCACATATATTATAAATAGATATTTATACACATAAAATTTCTTTGAGAGGAACATTTACACATTCAAGACATCAGACACGACTAAAAAAAGAACCACAAGAAGATAAATATAGTCTTATCTCTGAGGACTATATTGCGTGAGGTTCATTTTAAAGTCAGTCAACATGGCTCAGGTATCTAATCAGTCTGTTTGGCAGAGGTACGCTTGTGATGGATCTCAGTCTGTGTCCCCCCATCTGGGTCCGAATCTTTAATCTACAGAGGTGCAGCAGTGGACATGGTGACACTAAAGACAAGACAAAAAGGAAAGATGAAGAGGCTTGTCGCTTGCTTCCTTGCGGACCACATTTGCATTCAACGGACGTGTGAGGACATGAAAGAAAAGAGTGAAAGAGACATGTTTCCATCTGATACTTACACAACTTCCTCTTGACAACGTGCCATTCTTCACGGCTGTCCAGCAGTTCAGTGAGCTTGCTGCACAGCTGAACATGGCCAACATACTCTAGCAGCAAGTCTATAATTGGCCCTGCCCATTTACTCATTACTGGCGTTGAGATCCACTCGCAGAACTAAAGAAAATCATATAAATTTACATTACTGAAAAAGAACATGCATATTTTTGTTATGACCAACTTTTTGCTCTTTTTGCATACCTGTGTTATCCTCTCTGAAGGCTCATTGCAATTTAGAGGAAGCATGCTGCCATTCTGCAAAGCATATCCATTACTGCCAGCAGTTATTATATCGGATTGTCCTGCAGCTGGGTGAGGGGCACTGCCATAAGCACACGTAAAACAGGAGAGCGCATCACAGCCATTGTCCAGAAGGCACTTGAGTAGAGGCAGATTATTCTGACAAAGTGCAACAAGAGCTGGGAATGTGGTAGTACATGTTGGGATGCTTGCATTTAAATCAGCTCCTCTTTCTAGCAGTAAAGACACAGTGCTGACACAACCCTGACGCACAGCCATCAGCAGAGGGCTGACTGGATCCAGGCTTAGACTAGCACCGGCATTAAGCAACACCTCTGCTGTTTCGGTGCTGCCGTTAGCAATAGCAAAGTAGAGGGCCGTAGTGCGTCGATCGGCATACTTGATGGAGTGGCTGTGGGGCAGTGTGGCGTTTACATCTGCACCTGTCTTCAGTAGCACAGCTGCTACAGTGTGTCTGTTGTGCTCTGCTGCCAGGTGGAGGGGGCTGATCCAACTGTGCCGGAGCATGGCTCGACTTGTCACCGAGACGAGCAGAGATACAATCCTGAAAACAAAGCAAAAGAATGTTAATGTAAAGTTAACACAACAAATACAGAGAAGTTAGAGCTTACAGCACCACTTACAACATCCGCTCCATTGCATATTTTAACAATAAGTTTAGGATATGAATACAAATTTTACACACTAATCATTTTTTTAAATTATTATTATAATTTCATCAATTTTGCAAGTGTTAGTATTTGAACTTACTTGTCATGTCCATACTGGGCAGCGATGTGCAAAGGCAGGAGTCCTGAGCTTGTCGGTTTGTTGGCATCTGCATTTTTAGTCAACAGAAGGGCCGCAATTTCCATGTGGCCATTTTTACTCGCTTCATGCAGCGCCGTAACCCCATCGCATGTCTGCGTGTTGACATCTGCACCTAAAATAAACAAAAAACAATCATCATTCTTTTATAACATAATTTCATTGAAATCAAAAACATGACAACCTGGAATTTTTTTGTACCTTTCTCAATAAGGTAACACAGTGTCCTCATCTGTCCTTGCTGAGCTGCTACAACCAGTGGAGCGATGGTGTAGGTATTAGATGGATTAATTATAGCCCCAGCTCTTAACAGTATCTCACAGATCTCTGTGTTGTTTCTCGATACAGCCTCATGAAGGGCTGTCCAGCCCTGGGCACACCGCTGGTTCACAGTGGCCCCATAAGAGAGAAGAAGGTTCACCATGTCTATGTTCTCAAGCTCGCATGCTGGACAGACACAAAAAGACACGAGTCAGCCTGGCTTCATATAAGCTGTTGTAAGAAATTCTTAGCCCACAGCTGTACCTTTGTACAAAGGTGTTTCTTTGCTCTTGCTGCTGATGTCAGGGTCAGCACCTGCTTCCAAAAGACACTGCACACAGGCCAAGTGTTCACAAGACACCGCAAGCAGCAAGGCCGTCTGCTCCTGCAATGTGCGCTTGTCTACTGAGCCTGGAAGGGCTAGAACAGAAAATACACGTTAAACAAAACAAGCACACATGACATTTTAAAAGTCCTCCCGCAATAGATTTACGATTCTTTTCTTAACATGTGATTCATTCAAGGGTGACAAATTACATTTCTGGGATAATTCTTTGAGACTTTCAATCACCTACCCCTTAAAAGGGTCTTCAAGCACTCATCCTGTCCACAGTAGGCAGCATCATGCAAAGGTATCCATCCATCATTGTTCTCCTTCAGCACCCAGTGAGAAGAGGCTGTCAGATTTTTGACAGTTTCCACATCTCCTCTTTTGATGGCACAGACCACAGGATCAACATCCCTTGAAAGGAGAGAAAACCCCCTAAAACATTAAGTAGTCTGAATACAATCAAGTGTATTTTTAGAAAGACACCAGATCCTTATGGGAAAGGCAGCACTGACCCTAAAATCTGTACATTCGGTGATTATCATCATAATAAGCTGATTTTGCTCTCAGTAATCCAGGATGTGTGATTTTTATTTTTGCTATTTATGCAGAAGTTGCACACAAGAGCCACCAGCACCCTCACTCTGAAACACACACACACACACACACACACACACACACACACATGTGTATTATTGTCTTTATCTTACAGTATAAAGCACCCTGAGGTGGCCTGTGTGTCACAGGAAAACACACACACACACACACGCACGCAAACACACACAAACACACGCACGCACACAGACAGACACACACTCACACAGACACACTCAC
>NW_024582377.1:1188841-1242657 GCF_018398535.1 Haplochromis burtoni
GGCGTCGGCGGAGCAGCGCGCAGAGCCGAGCGGGGCTCAGCTGTGGTCTCTCAGATTATTTTGGGACTGTATTGTCAGGCGGCAGGATGACGGACTTATCCATATATGTCAGAAGACTCCGACGTTTAAAGATAAGAGAAACAGCTCTGGAGATAATGCAGTGTAAGGGCAGCTCTTTTCGTCTTTACTGGCTGGTTTCCAAGTTAGATAACGAGACTGATATGTGACAACTGCAGAAGATAAACAGAGACCCCCACAACGAACCATTAATCACTACTCCATTTTGAAAAGCCTGTGCACATTGACTGTATTATAAGCGATAGGCGGTGGCCAAATGTCACTAAAAAAAAGGGAAGCAATACATAAATAAAAAAATAAAAATATTTTTTTTGATAAACAGACTCCAAACGTCAACACATATATCTGTTGAATGTAACCCTCCACCACCCTAAATTCCCAGAAAAATACCGAGGATGTGACCTCTGCGTCCTTCGTGGCAGCTAGAGGCGTGGCCTGCGTAATAGCTTCACTCCAGCGACGAAGACACTGTTATAGCTCAGGTAGCTTGTTTATCAGAAGATACCAGCGTATTAAATGATGCCAAAGATCATATTTTCCTTCTTATGTCTTCGAGATTTTTACAACTTAAGTCCTGTTGGGGGCACCGATGAGCCAAGTGTCTTTAAGTGGTGTTTTTGCTCAACCATGTGAAGATGGGTGACAGATTAGAGGAAAAAATAGAACTCTTGACCGTATAATGAGGGGGTCCAGTGGCCCTGTTATGTTGTGGGATGGAGGCATTTTGTGGGCGCTGTTTGGGTTCACATGTCCTCTTGGAGGGAAGGGTGACTGCAAATGAATTCAAAATGAGTTCTGAGTAAACATCTTTATCCGCTTATGAGGGTGCCCTCTGGGTATCACGAGCTCTCAGCCTAAATATACACTTATGGGAGATTTTAGATAAAGTCTTTGAGGGAACATCTTTAGTCAGAAGAGAACAAATGCTAAACACAGTGGCGGTGTATTGGTGTCAGATGTTGACACACACACACACACACACACACACACACACACACACACACACACAGCAATGTTATGCTTAACTATGAAAATGAAGCTATGAATCTATGTAAATCTAAATGAGTTGCATACATTTTCCATAACGGAATGCTGAATGTTGGATATAAAACTGTGTTACTAATTTTTATTGCCGTTTTTTTACCACTAGATTTTTAAAATCTTTTTTATATCACTTCAAAAATGAGAAAATATATTGCAAAGAGCCAGGGAAAAAACACCCAAACCAAAAAGGAAACAAACAAAAAAAATATATGCCCTTTAATAATTAAATATCCAAATCAACCACAGAGACTACATATTTACTTAACTCTTACTGATCTGCATGTCCAGTCAATAAAATGCAGTAAAATAAAGATGCAAATGTACATTTTGGACATTTTCTTTCCTCCCCTGCTTGAAGAAAAATATGCTATTGAAGCAAAAATCTCAAAAGTGACCAGTCCATGAATAAAATCCACGTTATTATTCATCTGATTTGTTTTTCAGCCTCATACTTTGTCAGCCAACCATATGAAACATCTATGATTCTACAGGCACCACATATTGATTAGTGCCTGTTTATGGCCTCAGTGCATCTCAGAACTTATTTGCTTATTTTGACTCACATGTTTGAGCATGTGGTTTGTGAGTGTCATCTAACCACTAAATCTCATTTAACAGGTTTCAGTTTCTCCACAAGAGCGAAAGGTTTTGCCACTGAACTTCAGAGACTCTCAAGGAAGTAAATCTCGGTGTACTGAATATTTGTGTTTTAACAAGTTGCTTCCCCATACATAGTAAAAACAGTCTTGTAGGGACAGAAAGACTTCCTTAACGCCACCTGTGAGCACTACACATTAATGCTATTGGTGCTGTTTTATTTGTGTCTTTAAGGTTTAGACATCCTAACATTTGCATCACATGTATGGTAAAATAACTATAAAACGTGATGATTTCACCTCCACCTACTACTCAAATACGTCCTTTTAATTAATGTTGTTTTCATTGAGCCTCCACAAAATAGCCCATTGAGGCTCTTCACCATCAGAAAACTTGTAGTAACTCTGCTTTTTTAACAAGCAACACTAAGGCAGTCAGCACAGACCGGCGCTTTTCTTTTCATGTCTCTTGTTTTCATCTTGACGGCTATTTAGATATACTGATAGGTCACGGGGGCATTTCACGCCGTGCCATGCTCAAAAATGTCATGAATAACTATCTCTAATGTTTCACTGAAAAACTATTAGGAATAGCATTTGCGGTATTTGGTGACAAGATAATGTTAAATTGTTAAGTGTTAAGAAGTGATAGCATCTTTTCTTACCTGAGCAGGTTTGTTGTGGTGTTTTGTGAAGTGTGGAAAGTCAGGGAGCATCCAGCCAGCCTGTCTTTGATGTCGCTGTTTAGTCTCTGGTAAAGAGACCCAGCTTTTTGGACTGCAATCATCACAGGAGGAGATTTGTTGTCCAGTCTTAAGTGCAGAACACCTCAAAAAGTGCTGTTGTCTTTTTCATAGATGAGTAAACACTATTCACAATAGAAGTTGGAAAATAGAAGTTAGAACATCAACAGCAGCAATAAAATCACAGGGACAGTATAATACACACACCCCACGTGAATTAGTGACCTAACTCATATAAAAGAGCTGAAATCTGCAAAGGCAGAAATCAGAGAGCAGCGACTCAGGCAGTGAGGGGGGATGCCTTTTAAGGACATGTTCAGCAGTGTTATGTTCCACTTGGTACTGCTGTTCCAGAGAAGGTGCTGGTGTGTGTAGTGTTGTTAGTGAGTTATGCAACAGGAGGATAACAAAAAAACATGAAGCTGAGATTACAGGGCATGATTAACTTTACAAAACAATGACAGAGACAATTAGAATTAAATTAGATAGAAAAAATCCCCCCAAAAAACAGCTTGATAGACTCACCACATGAAATTGTTCTTTCTCCTTATGCACAAAATATGCGTTACTTTGTAGAACAAATATGTTAATCCTAATCAGACGGTCTGAAGGATTCTGTCATAACATGCATCACCTCTTGCTGCGACTGTGTGATGTGCAAAAATGAGTCTGAAGAACAAGCAGAATGACAACAGATTGTTTCACAATTACTTCTTCCGAAATGTTTTTTAAAAGTGCTTCCTCTATTGAAACTGGAAGTGGCCTCATAGTTTTATGACGACGAACGAGTCCTTCGACATATTTATTTTCAACCACACAAACGGGCTCTATTGCAAATTCCTGGGTAATCTGCGATCTTTCCCCAACAAAGTCAAACCAAAACATATGAAAACACATGTATGTCTCAAACACCTGCAAAAAAAAGCACCGTCCTGTCACGACATACTAACATGTCAGGACAGGAAACAAACAGGCATATTCAGTACCAGTAAATCAGTGACTCTGACAGTTTCTTCAAGCTTTTATGATAACATTCATGAGGTTTTCTTTCCCTGTGATATACCAGTGCATTTGCTCTTTTAAAAAAATTAATTATTAATTATTATTTTTAACCAACATCCATATAGGACATGGACATAGAACAAGTAAAACAAGACAAGTTGAAACAGACAGGATAAAAGAGGGATAGCAATAAAAAGTAAACCCAAAATCAACCTGATTTATATGTGTGTACACACAAATGCACACAAGTCCACCTGAATAAAGACACATGTCTGCACACATACCTACACACACACATATACAGATACATACACATATTCAAGGGTGGAAGAAAAACAAAAACAGGAAAAAAAAATACATGCATGCACAGCTATACATGTACATAGTGACATATGTAGATGGACTTAAGTACTGATGGGCATTTTGATTTCAATTTTACAAAACAGATAGAGCAGTTCTGATGGCGGGATTCTTAGGAGGGAGAGAGAAAGTGGGAGAAAGATGGAAAAGAGACAAAAAAACAGCACATAGAAGTATGTAGGGTGTATGTAGAGCCTATTGTGACTTCCCTAGATTGTAATGTTGAGTATTTTTCTTGTGCTGTAGTCTGTCAGCCCTGAGTTTCTCCCAAACCTTATTGGAGGAGGCCAGACCAGAGCATGGCTGCCAGGCAAAAACAGCCCCCCCACCCCCCAAATTATATGGCAGTCAATGGTAATCTAGGTTTACATTGCTAGTTGTTGGCTGTAGCTATTATGGAGCTTCCTTGCAGAGTTGTCAGGGACTTTTCAGCTGTAACTACAATTATAACAGTGATGGGGGTGGTTTGTTTATAACTATTAGTGGCTCTGCTCCAGTTCCAGATTTTTATTGGAGTGAACTCATTTTCGTGTCAAACCACTATTACCATTCAGTTGGTGTCCTTGTGTGTAACCTGTAGAAGATGAAGGCCTAACAAGAAGTGTGTAGGTCCTCTTGTGAGTGTGTGAGAAGTAATTCAATTCAATTTTATTTATATAGCGCCAAATCACAACAAAAGTCGCCTCAAGGTGCTTCATAGATACAGAGACAACCCCAACAATCATATGACCCCCTATGAGCAAGCACTTTGGCAACAGTGGGAAGGAAAAACTCCCTTTTAACAGGAAGAAACCTCCGGCAGAACCAGGCTCAGGGAAGGGCGGGGCCATCTGCTGCGACCGGTTGGGGTGAGAGAAGGAAACAGGATACAGACATGCTGTGGAAGAGAGACAGAGAATAATAACAGGTATGATTCAATGCAGAGAGGTCTGTTAATACATAGTGAGTGAGAAAGGTGACTGGAAAGGAAAAACTCAATGCATCATGGGAATCCCCCGGCAGCCTATGTCTATTGCAGCATAACTAAGGGAGGATTCAGGGTCACCTGGTCCAGCCCTAACTATATGCTTTGGTTAGGGCTGGACCAGGTGGACCAATGTTAGTTAAGTAACATTTCCAAGATATAGGCTGAGCCCCTCGGAAGCAAAAAGGGATCTGAACAGGGAGTTTTCGTGAAACGGCTTTTCAACTGATGTCCACGCTGTTCGTTTGTTAACAAAAGAAAAGTCTATTTATGGTACATCTCACATTAATCAGCCACGTGTCATTGGAAAAACATAGACTGATATCAGTGATGTTGTGTATCACTGCATTCAAAGACTATGTGTAGATAGATATCTAAGCTTCAAACGCCTGCAAAGAACAAGAAACAACCAACGTCCTGTAAAAACAAGTCAGGACAGGAACAACACAGATGTGTTCAGTACCAGGGAATCTGTACCTCTGACAGTTTCCACAAAGCTGAACATTACAGTTACTCTTATGTTGTAACTATCATGTTGTAACAGGGAATCCCGGAGTGTTTTTTGTATATTTAAAAGTGCCTTTGTTCTAGAGCATGACAGGAGTCACAGAAGTGGCACAAAGTTGAGAACAACAGAGGTTTAGCGGTGCAACAGGATGGATGCCAAGGAGATTCGCCCTGGACTCATCTGTGGAACTGGTGTCGGATATAGTGGAGGAGTTGGGCCCAGTAAGAAGGCCTTTCCAAGCAAGCAAGACATAACTGGTGAAAACAGTGATTTCTGTAAGGGTTAGAGCAGCTGTTCAAGACTGTTGGACCTGTAAATACAATTTAAAAGTCAGACTTCTAGCTTGGTTTTAGCTTATTTTTTATATGCCCTGGGCTTGTTTTATTATAAATAAATGTTACGTTCTACTCTTGAGGTTTGGACTCCTTGACTACCACTGCCCTTTTATTTTTCAGCTGCTCTCCATCTTATGGAAAAGGTTCTTCCTCTTGCTTCTCCTTTTCCCTTGTTACAACAAACTACAACTTTGAATTCTTATCAATTTTAAATATTTTTTAAAAGCAGTAGGTTAATAACAACACACACTCAGAAATGTTACGGCTGAAATGAAATTGAATTACATGTAAACTTTACCTGGAATTTTGTGACATAAGTGCAATATAGATGTTACATTTTATGAAATTTGTTCCAATAAATGAACTTCATTGGTATAAATTCAAGCACATTTTTCTTTAATGATTCACTATTTGAATAAATAAACCTTTGATTTTGTATATTTCAATTGTATTTTACTCAAAATTATTGTTTCATATTATAAAAGGTGAAGAATCTTTTTTTTAGTGTACGTCTTTAACCAAGTGTCTGTTTTCTCAGTAAACACACAGTTACAAAACTGGACTTTCAGTTAACACAATAAGCATGTGACACACAAACGCACAGGACTCACAAACATACTGCTGGACCAGTAACACAGCAACGCAAGTCCTTAATGTATTTTTATGTAGAAAACAATTAATGTGAATTTTGTGGTTTTAAAAACAATTATGAAGATAATGCGTGGTGGCATCAGGAAGTAAAATGAGTAAAATGTTTTACAGGAATGTAGTCGAGCAAGACTCGGCTCACTCATACTTGTTTTCTTTGAAAGCTTGCTGCCTTCTAACGCCAAGACAAGCTAGACAGCAGCTGCAGTCAGTCAAAGGTATCCTCAAACTCAGCATTGTGACGTATAAAGTGCAGTAGTCCAAACAACATACCAGCAGCTATTCCAGAGTTTTCCCACTCTTGTGAGACGCAAGGACAGTCCTGATGTCCTCTTATTTGTTACCTGTATGTGTTTTGAGAGTATATTAAATTGTCACTATGGTCTCCTGAGAGGAGCCTTTGATAAGAACAAATAAAATGTCACAACTGCATCTCAAAGGTTTTGGCTTGGCATCAAATCAATACAGGTCACAACGTCATCTACAAGCATCATCGTCCACGAGACTCCTGCCTGAGCTCATCTATCAACCTGTCCGACACTATTGCACACAAGACGGAGCTCAGGGCTGATCCCTGATGTAATCCCACCTCCACCTTGAACCCATCTGTCACTTCTACAGCACACGTCACACTGCCCCTCTATTCTCATATTTATTCTGCACCACCTTCACATATTTCACTGCCATACAGCGAGACTCTTCTGGATCAATTTACTTCATTTTTCATGGCATTTTATATCATTTTCTTTTTGCAAATTTTCTAATCATATGAATTTTGTGACTATCATTGTGACTTTCCTTGAATGCTCTTTTGACCTTCCTTTGCAGAATGATGGTAGTGCATACTTTAGCACCATCTACTGAGGAGGAAGAGTTTCCTCATGTGCATTTTAAATGTGACATTAAATTTGACCAAATTTACTTTTTCCCTTTTTGTTTAAGGTGGAAATTTGAACTTCTTCAGTTACAAAAATGAAAGTAATTATTTAAAGTTGAAAACTTAGTATATTTTAACATTTAACACATGCTTAAAGGTTGGGAAGCAGGAGGATTTGCCGTTTCCCTTTCTTTTTAATTCTTTTTAATTTAGGTTTTAATGAATTCATAGAGCTCAATGGAAGTCATGTCCAGCTGTTAAAATCCGAATAGCAGCAAATTTTTAATGCGAGCTCTTTGTGGAGGTATCTACAATCCTTCCAGGTGTTTGTTTATTAATTCATAGCAATATTCAAATGTCCGTAAAACATAATTACACTAAGTTTTTAATTCTCTTTAAGCTAATTGAAGTAAGAATAAAAAAGGAATGTAAAAAGGCAACAATAACTTTTACGGGTTTTTTGTAATTAAAGAATTTTACATTTCCCAGAAGCCTCTTTGTCTTTACTTTTTATCATTTCTGAGAACACAACAAGTAATTGCAAGTATGTGCATATGTTAAAGTATTGTTCTGTAATTATTCTTTTTTAAAAGCAACTAATTATAAGTAAAATGATCTTTAAAATGAACACACCGAAAGCTACAAGGACAACTCAGGTTTTCACAACATGTTTCAGGCTTTGCGGGAACCGGGACGGAGTGAGCACTCTTCGCGTCCTCCCGCTCTCACTCGGTCGGTAACCAAGCCGAGGCTTCCCTGCTTTTGCTATGACAACAAAGAAACGATCCCGGTACATTCCCTGTTGTTTGGCCCCTGGTCACTAGGTAACAGCAACGCGAATCCAAGAAAAACACCCGGAAAAGATCCCCGATTGTTCTTCTGTTCGTTTAAACGAAGAACACCAGAAGACGCTTCTTTACGCATCAGAATTCCTGAGCGACAAATCCACTAAAAGACATGACGACGCATTCTCTTCCTTTTTTAGAGAACAGTCCTGGTCAAAAACTCCAGGTGGGAAATGGAGTAAACAACATTTTTGTGACACAGTCGCAGGACAGCAGGTAGGCCCGTGGTTTTGAGGAGCAGCAAGTTAGTCTGATGTCCCCATTCATACATGCCTTTACTGTCTTAGACTGTTACTGACAGTTTTCTCTTCACACACAGAAGGGAAGATGATGCCAATCACATACCAGTTTTAAAAGTGGTAAGATTTGTGCCTTCACAGAAAATAGTCTCACTTCCACACGTTCTATTTCTTCTATTTCCTGCTTTATACCTTTAATTCTATTTGATTTTACTTCTCCTTTTAAACCACTTGGTAACTTTTCTTTTGAGGCGTTTTTCATAAATGCAGCCTGCAAAGGTTTCAGTATTAAAGCATCTGAGTCGTTCTGCTTGTGTGTGTGTGTGTAGCCTTCGAGCAGAGTCTTGGAGGCAGGAGTGACTACTTTGCAAAAGACCCTGGTTCTGAAGAAACAGGCAGAGCTGGATGAGGTGGAGAAGCGACTTGCACTTAAACGGCTGGATTTTAAAGCCTGCATGGAGGCCCTTGCTCAGCGAAGGTCTGAACTTGAAATAAAACTACAAGAGGTGAGCTGAGACCACCTTAAATGAGAAGCAGTAGTAGTTATCCATCATCTGAAAGACACTGTCCTAATGTGGCTGGCTTTTATCTTTTCTTTTCATGCAGACTAAAGAAAAAGTAGGGATATTTGAGAAGTTCGTAGCTGAGAATGAAGCAAAGCGACGCAGAGCGTTAAAGAGCTGTGAAGCTTCACGGGCGCAAAACATTTTTAAAAAGCAGCAGATAAAAGATTTGACAGAACAGCTTAAAGGATTCAGAGACAGGTGAGACCTTGAAATGTTGTTTTTAATTTAAAGATTTCTTTCATGAAGTTGTTTTTTAAGCCCGGCTTTGCCATGGTTTAATTTGCAGGAGGCAAGTTTTAAAGGAGAGAGTGGCAAAATACAAAATCTATGAGGATTATTTGATAAAAACACGAGATTATCTCCCCAGCAGTAAGTTCAAATGCTCATTATTGAGCCTTCAAATGAACTTGCTTTGTTTAGCCTGTTGAGTAAAGCACACAGTCCGTTTCAGATTACCTCGATGACGGGTCTGAATCTCTAGTCATGCCCATCATTCGGCGTCATGAGACCTTATCCATCACACACCAGGAGCTGCTGCAACGTTTGCAACGTATGGAGGCGGAGGTGGAGGAAGGCCAGCGGCAGCTGCAGGATATGAAGGAGGAACACAGCGTAAAGAAACTGGTCAGATATACAAATACGAATGTTAGATGTATCATGTCTTCATAGCAGTACTGTAGTTTATAGCGGTTGATGTGTTTTTGTATGTATTGCAGATGGCCAATAAAGAGCTGTCTGAACTGCAGAGTGAGTTAGAGACCCTCAAAGAGAAGAACAAGCAGGCAGAGGTTAACTTGCAGATGGAGCAAGACTTATCCAGAGAGAAGGTGCCTTCCAGATTAGCTGGATGTGACCCTGCTCATTTATCTTGGGAACTTTGGATCGAAATAATGTCATGTGTGTCCTTCATGTTTCAGGTTACAGAAGTGGGAAGACTGCTTATGGCCATCAGCAACCTTGCAGAACAGTGTTACCTACCAGAATACAGACCGCTGGAAAAGATGAACGCACTGACAATGATGGACATGGTGAAAGTATTTACGTGCAGGATGAGATGATTGTTAGGGTCCATTTTTAGTTTACCCAAATCTTGACTGACCATTTCTTTCAGGAGTACATTCTGGACAAGGTAGACACGGAGAGGAGAGCGAGGAGGATGATGGAGTTGGGGAGTTTGATGACGAGCACAACCGCCGCGGCAAACAAAAGAGAGAGGGGGTCAATGAGAAGCTTTGGAAGTAAAACACAAATCAAAAGTTCAAGTAAAGTCAGCAGGAGTAGTGAGACATTTGGTTGATGTTGTAGTTTGAGTATTCATCACAGTGTTGTCTCTTATGGTTTGTTGAGAGTGGAGGTTCGTTCTTGAGGTGGGGAGAAGCATTTGCTACCACTTCGTAGCAAATAAAGTGTTACCAAAACCTTGAGAAAAAAAAAGCTTGTAGGAGAACATAATGGTTTTTTTTTTCATTATTTGCCTTTATAACATTTGTTCAGTGTTTCAAAAATCTGTGCACCAACCTTTGCACTTAAGACGTCATAGACAAGGAAATGAAAACGTAGCTGTTTGAAATGAGATCCTCATGTTTAACAGGTCATCCGAACTTGTAAATTTGGATTTGGGCACATTGTATTGTGAATGTTGCTTTTATTTAAAAAAATAAATAAAGTGGTCATAATCAAATTATGTAAATGCTCACTCAATCAACAGCAATCCACCACCTTTGCATCATGCAAAACACCAAAAACAAGCAGCCAAGAAAATCTCCTTTGACCCTATTGCCTCACATTTCCCACGTTTCAGAGTTAAAACCTGTGATGCCACGACAATAATGTAAAAAGCTATAGTTTCTTGTTATTTTGGTGATTCGGATTGCTTACCCAAACCTATGACTGGGTGCCCCGAAAGCTTTATTGTAAGCACCCCACCAGCACGATGCATGAAAAATATTATATGAACAATAAAAAACAATTTTAAGTACATTTTTAATACAAATATGATCCTATTTAGCAGATAAAAGCCTGATTCAGTACTTTCATGAGAAACTGAAGACATGGCTCGCACGCTATAAAAACCCCGATCTGGCCCTTTAACACAAGCACGTGGTTTCCGCAAACATCCGGTTTTTAGAAAGTAGGAACGAAAACGCAACAATGTTTTGACACGCGTATTTCTTAACTGTCGTTACGGGTTTTTTATATTGTTTCCAGGTTGTTGAAATATGAAGGTACGTCACGCGGTCAGGTAACTCTTGAAACTGCGGGGGTTTTTTCCAGGTAGTAAAACTGCTTGTTCGTCCACAGATGGAGGATGGCAGCTTGGTTTCATGCAGAGAGGACATTTCTTCGCTGTTCCCTGCGCAAATGCTGAGTGCCAAACAGCAAGTAGGCTATTTCGAAAAAGGGCTGAGGTTGATGTAGTGCAGGTGGTCACGGTCACTTCTCATAACGACTGTAGAATAACCGGACCTGTTGTCCTTTCTCAGGATCTGAGCAGCCAGTTTTCCGCCGTAAGAAAAGTTTGCGGCGACGGCAACTGCTTCTACAGAGCTTTCTGCTTCGCATACTTGGAGTCAGTCCTACACAGTGCCAGGGATTTGCAGAGGTCAGATTTAATTACTGCTGTCACTAATATCACCTGATGATTGAACAGCGTTGATTTGATAAGGGTGGTGCTTGTCTCGCCCCTCTCAATGTTAGGTTCAAGGACAAGATAATCCAGGGCAGCGCAATTTTGGTCTCTGCAGGATTTGAGGAGGATTTCTTCAGGCACCACCTGGACACGGTAAATGCACTCATATTTTTGTTTTTCTCCCAACAAGTTATTAGCATCTCCTCAGACCTCATTAGTAAAATAATGGGGGGGGGGAAATGGCACTTTGTAGCCTGTGAGCTTTGACTTGCCGTTAGATGTGTATGTAGTACATGCATCGAACAAATGATAACTTGGTTTTGGTGTGTGTGTGTGTGTGTGTGTGTGTGTGTGAGAGAGAAAAGATCCTAGTCGTTAGACCAGGGGTCCCCAATCCCAGTCCACGAGGGCCGGTGTCCTGCAGGTTTTAGCTGCGTCCTTGATCCATCACAGCTGATTTAAATGGATAAATTACCTTCTCAACATGTCCTGAAGTTCTCCAGAGGCCTGGTAATGAACTAATCATGTGATTCAGGTGTGTTGACCCAGGGTGAGATCTAAAACCTGCAGGACACCGGCCCTCGGGGACTGGGATTGGGGACCCCTGCATTAGACAGATGTCTGCTTCTCAACTACTTGTGTACTGATTGGACCATTTGCTTTGCGTCTACAATTTCGACTGCAAAACTGTACAAAGATTTTGAATCACCCCTTATTTCCTTACATTTTCCTGGGAAAACGGATGCAGCATTTTACTGAAATGTGCAAAGTAATTGTAATGTAGACTAAGGTTTACAAAAAAAAAAGTTTGTGCAGTGAGCTTTAAAAGTCAATATTTGGTATGACTACATTTTATTTAACACAGCCTGAACACTCTCAGGCATCTCTTGCCATTTCTTAAAAGTCTTCATGGATAGTTCCTCAGGCTTTTCGGAGGACATCCAAAGCCCCCAGGTAGACCTTCCATGGTTTAGATGGCTATAAAACATTGTTTAATTAATCACACTATAAGACCTGTTGCCACCATTTTATTCTGCTGGAACCAAAATGGTGGCAGCAGGCTTAGGAAGTCTGAGTATGTATATCAACCTAATTCAGAATCTGGCCATCTGGATGTATATCTCTCTGTATTACACACCAGTTTGTTCTGATTTTAAAAACACAGTATTACTCCTGCGCTTCACCAGTTTGGCATCCTGCTAGACCTGTGTAGTTATTTTAAAAAGGTGCAGAAAATGACTCTTGAATGAAAACTTACAGGCACCATATTTTCTGTAAAAAAAGCAAAGTCTAATTGTTCCTCTTTCTGTTGAAGGTTCTTCAGGTTGTTGAGCAAAGCCAAGCAGATGTAATTGCACTATTCAGGCTCTTCAATGAGCATACTACCTCCGACAGTGTTGTGCAGTATCTCAGGCTGCTCACTTCAGCACACCTGCAAAACAATGCAGACTTCTTCCGCAACTTTGTGGAAGCACCTGATCTACAGGTCTACTGTCATGAAGTTGGTATCGGCGTTGCTGCCATATACTGCATAAAGAACCTCTGAATTATTTAAAGTGGATAATTTGAAGGATTTTGATTAAAATCTCTTCTCTTCGTTAAGGAAGTGGAGGCTATGGCGATGGAGTGTGATCATGTGGACATCTCGGCTCTGTCTCAGGCTCTGGACATCTCCATCCACATCGTCTCTATGGAAGGCGACGGACAACAGCTGGCTCACCACATCATTCCAGAAAATGGGGACCCATCCCTGCATCTCCTCTACCACACATCTCATTACGATATTCTCTACCCTCGGGCACAACTATGACCAACGAAACTCTGCTCGAATCAGGAATATTGACTCCGGTTGAATAAATTCCAACTGGACTTGAAGACACTTACAAAATTAGATTTTTATAAAATCTTGCAGTTTACAGGAATCCATCATCTGGGGATGAGCATCTGTTGCACAATGTGCACTAAACATTTAGAGACTTTAAAATGCTGTTTACTTTTTTTACCCTTTTTATAAATTGTGTCATTTGAAGTTTTTTAATAAACCTCTCAATAAACAAGTCATTTTGCCTTCTGCTTCTGTTTTTTCTGCCGTGGATGGATACTCGTCTCTGGTTTCTTCTGTGTTGAAACCCTGGTTAGGGCACTCTCCATCCCAGCAAGGGGCATTTGGGGCAGGGGGAGCTTTCCCATTTGAGTAGGATACTTGGTCTTCATTACATTCTTGAAAATGGGCAGTGAAATCAAACGCTTCAACTCCTTTTTCATCCCCTTCACCATCCTCTGCTGCTCTCTGTCTGCATCCTCATCATTTGCATTGCCTGTGGAAATGTGTGGACTTAATTTTCTGCATTGAAACTTTATTTTGAAATGCAAACTCGTTTTAAAACGTGCTGGTTTTACCAAGTAATAAGTCATCATCCAGATCCACCTCCAGGGCTTCTGCTGCTTGCTTGAGCCAGGAGTTGTGGTGTTTCTCCTTGCTGTTGTAGTACTCTACCTTTTCAATTCTCCTGGCTAAGTTTACTCGCTCCTGTGGAGGAACCCAAGTTATATCAGTTAAACCCTTTAACATCAAAAATGGACAGGACCTTATGCTGATGGATCTCACCATGATTGCATCCATGCATCTGGTCTCTATGGGAAATGTGGGAAGCTCTTCGTCCTTTCCAAGACTCTTGCATATCTTTTTGAAGTTCATCATGTCATCTGGGCTTACTAGCAGCATACAGAGGCCCTCTTTAGTCGCTCTTGCTGTTCTCCCACTCCGATGCACGTACGTCTCAGATGTTCTAGGAACCTGGTATGAACAAATCACTTCTTGAGGAACAGTGCTCATTACATTGCTGTAGTTATAAGCCGTTGCCCAACATTCATCTTTTAAGCTGGTTTTTATTGTAAGGTAAAGACCCTCCTATGAGCAAGCATTTGGCAACAAAACTCCCTTTTAACAGGAAGAAACCTCCAGCAGAAAAAGACTGATGTGCAACCATCTGCTGAAACTGGTTGGGGGTGAGGGGAGGCAAAAGACACATTGATGAAGAGAGCTAGAGTTTAATAACAAATGATAAATGCACAGTCGTGTATAAACACTGAGTGCATCACGGGAAACCTGCAGGGACTGTGTTTTGTGGCTAATTGATAACCTCTTATTCATGCTGGAGAATCCTTGGGCAACTGTTTAAGGGGTTACCTGGTAGTGAATAACATGCTGGACATTGGGGATATCCAGGCCTCTTGCTGCCACATCAGTAGTCAGGAGAACACAACTGTGAAGAGAAACAAAAGAAATGGCAATGTCAAAGCTAGGTGCCTTTAAAAAAAAAAGAAATCACTAATGTTTTACAGTAAATACAGCTCAAGACTGCTGCTGATTACAGGAACTACAAAAACCATCAGGACTTGAATGTGTCAAATGTTTAAAATGTGAATACTTTAAAACCATTTTTAAATTTGTGAAAGTAGATAAAGACAAAACTATTTCAGGCATTTTTGTGCATACTAGACGAATTCCTTACTCCCACAGTTAAAGTTTAGATGTCACCAGTGGCACACAGTTACTGGATAAATGCTGAAGACAACTTGATGTTGCTACTGCAAATGTGAGCACAACTCACTTCTCCCTCTCAGCGAACCTCTCCAGGTTTTTCAGCCGTTGTTTCTGGTGCATGTTGGCATGTAGAGGCAGCGGAGTACAGTCTAGTATAACCAGCAGAGAATTCAGCCTCTTTATACAGTCAATACTGTTGGCAAACACCATGGTGCGCCCAGGATACTGGAGCAGGAAGTAATAGAGGTAGAAGTCCTTCTCATCCTTCTGACAGTGGATTTGAGTCTCAATCAGTGTCTCCACAGTTGCCTCCTTCCTGGTGAGGTCAATGACTTTGGGCTTGGACTTAATCCCCACTTTCTCCATAAGAATTTCCAGCTTGTTCCTCTGGTCCAGATTCTTCTTCTTCTTTTGAAGGAGGCGAGTGGGAAGGCTGTGAACCATCGTCAAAGTGGCAGAGAACACAAAAGTTTGCCTAGTGGGATTGAAGTGTGTCGTATTTAGCATTTCCAGCAAATTCTCCAGCTCGGCAAAATGACCTCTTTCTACCATGCGATCAGCTTCATCAATGACCAGACACCTGTGTCATAGGAAGAAGAGGAATTAAGAAAGGATAACAAAAATCTAACAAATAGGCCTGCCTGAAAGACCTTTATCACAGAACACAGAATCAGGCTCTTTCACACATGATATGATTTGAGGGTTAAAAGCAGTGTCAGTAATCGGTGAAGGAAAAAACAAAACAAAACTTATTGTGATATTTTGTGTGGCGATATTGTATTGATACAGGAACACCAAATATTAATATTTTATTAAATACATTAAAATACTCTGGGAAAACTTTGAAAAGAGGGCTCGATTCACCTGATAGGAGGCACCCTTCCTACTAACAGGTGTAGTCTGATTTGGACTGACTGCAATCACTCTGCAAATAATTGTTATCTAATATATGAAACCAGACAGATAGCCAACATGTTTCCATGAGTCTGAATGAGTCTCTCAATGTGCACAGTTCATCAACTGGCTGCCAGCTGGTTCTATTTTAGTTATATTCCCATAAAAATAGGAAGGTCAATGAGCGCAAGTTAAATGTTAATAGTAAACTAAAGTAAAATAATAAAAAAATAATACTTTAGGAAATAACTTGCAGTTTAAAAAAGGTGATATATTTTATTGGAATACTCAGCATATCACAAAATAATAAAAATCATGATAATATCATAAGTGAAGTACTGTGATAATATTGTATCGATTACCACCTCTAGCAAATAAGTCAGACAGTCTTAAATTAAGACTCACCTGAGCTGCCTGAGGTTGACCAGATGTGGGTGCCTCTCCTTGATCAAATCCCACAAACGCCCCGGAGTTGCTATGATGATCTCTGGCCTGCGTTTCAGCACTCGTCTTTGTTTCTGCTGTGCCATTCCACCCACCACTAAGGCTGTTTTTATATCTGCACAGCAGGAAAACATTAGCTATGCTGACATTTATACATCTCTTACGAGAAAACTGCTATCGTAACACTCTGATGAGCTATGACTTACCTGTGAATTTTGCGACAGCATCAATATGATGTTTGACCTGAACAGCCAGCTCCCTGGTGGGAGTGAGAACCAGTCCTAAGAGGGGCTGACTCTGAGCACCAGCGGGTTTTTCATCAAAATCAAAGTCTGCATTCTTGATTACCCGAACACATCCAAGCTGTTCATCTTCTACGTCGCTGTGTTCATCTTCATCTGAGTCTCCTTGATTCTGATCTTCAGCACCTTCATCGTTTTCTTTAGAAGCCTCCACTCCCTCCTCTTGGTCCTCTTCAGCTGATTTTGTACACTCATCTACAGGTGGTAAGTACAAACTCTCCACCTTTGTGACTGGTTCAGCGTCATCATTAGGTTTTTCTGGGCTATTCTTCCACTCCAGGATGGTATGGATTATGGGAATGCCGAAAGCCAGTGTCTTACCACTTCCTGTAAGTACAACATCCGTATTAGCTCCACTTTTAAAAATCTGTGAACAGAACATGACACTATAAACCTATCACTTTTATCTTACCAGTTTCAGCTGCTCCCAGTATATCCATACGATCCCTGATAGCTGGAGGCAAACACAGGGCTTGGATCGGTGTCGGTGAACCAAATCCAAGACTGCTCAGTGCCCTCAGGACAGGTGGGGGGACAAACAGGTCCTTCCACGCACTCATGTCAACATTTTTGTCTTCAGAACCAGAAAGTGCAGCGTTTGTCCAATTTTTTGCCTTCTTGTGTGGGGCCTTTGTCACTTTATCTTGACTGGATTTTTCTTTTTCCAGATCTGATGAAGACTCTGGGTTCGGCTGTTCTTCTGGGACTGTATCCTGCACTGTCTGCTGCCCTTTCCCCCTTTTCTTCTTCTTCTTCCTGCTTCTCTTTGCATCTTTGGGATCAGCAGTGATGGCTGCAGAATCATTTTCATCGGCCTCACCTGCTACCTCATCCTCTCCTCCCTCAGTGGCAGCATTATCCTTCTGCTTTACGTCTTGTGCAGAAATATTTTCCGACTCCGTTGCAATCCCTTTCTTGTTTTTCCTCTTTTTCTTGGCTTTTTTCTTCGCTGGCTCACTTGTGCTCTCCCCCTCTTTGTTCTCAGAGTCTCCTTTCTCTCCAGCCGCCTCGCCGTCACCAGCTTTTCTTTTCTGTGCTTTCTTCTTCTTCTCCCTTTTCAGCTCTTTTGCTGCTTTGGCCGCAGCCTCCTCACTGTTTATTAAACGGTAATCCGTGAGCTCTTCGAAACACACCAGACCCTCCAAGCCCTCCTCGGAGAAGACGCTGGGATCGAGGTCTATGGTTTTCCATTTGCCTTTCATGTCGATGCAACGTTTCGCTGGCTTCCCTAGCCCGGTGGACATGCCTTTGTTTTTCGCCTTCATCTTCTTTGTCTTCATTTTTCTGAAAAAAAGTAAAGGTGTAAAATAAGTGACTTTAGCCGACCTCGTGAAGTTCCTAACGTGTAGTTATTAAAAGCGCACGTGCACCCCACGTTTCTTAATGCCAGCGGACAACTATTAACCGATAATTAACAGAAACTAAGCGTACAAAGTCTCCAGTAAACTACTAGTTGAATTAGTAAGTACTAAAGTCTTACCTCGACTGAGTGTAGGCTCTCTTAGACTTCTGCTACGATTACAACAACGCGAGACACGAGGGCGCAGCCATGACAGTGTTGATCACGTGGTTTGAAAAACTTTATTTAAACAACAGGCGCTGTTTCAATTTCTCTGGTCATTTTTTTATACGTAACCCCTTATACCGCCTATATAAACGTTTAGAAAAAATTAATAAACGTTTAAATAATACCCGAGGATGTCAAGGGTTTCAGTTTGTCAGCTTTCAGTTCAAGGATAATACGCTGTAATTTCTTAAGGTGTATTGAAGTTTGTGCCGAGGGAGTTGCTTCGCTACAGTAGTATTTATTATTCGTAGCAAAGATAATTACAGTTATTTTTTAATGAAGGTTGTACCTGACAAACTAGCATATAATCTAGTACATAAATGAATAAACGCATTTGTGGAAAAGAAAGTTTTCGTTGGGCTCTGCCGTCCTGTAAAATAAAATAAAATAAAATAAAATAAAATAAAATAAAATAAAATAAAATAAAATAACTACACCCTCATGTTTCAGGAGCTTGCGGGACCACCTTTAACGGCGTATAACTGAAGTAATCGTTTTCTGTGTGACTCTCTGGGAGTCTCCCACATCATTGTTTAAGAATTTTAGCCCACGTAGCAAGAGTACTCTTGCTTCAATTCTTGAAGGTTGCAGGCATTCATTTATACACAGCTCTCTTAACGTCCTGCCACAGCATTTCAGTCGAGTTGAGGACTTTGACTGGATCACCGAGTCAACATCTTGATTCTTTCCTTTTTCAGCCATTCTGTTGTAGCTTTGCCCAAACCCGCAATGTTCTGTTTCATTACACATTGAAATTTGATCATTTGACTCATTTGCATACAAAGAGTTCACTTATGACTCAATGACCACAAGATCCCAAAAGTCCTTTGATATGATATGTTGTGTTTGGTTTTCACAAAACATGGCGTTGTGCATTGTGCACTTGGGTCTCATCTGTCTAAAGGGGCTCTTATGGTTTTCTCAGATGCAACTTTGAAAACTTTAGCCATGCTGTTCGATTGTACTGTCATGAACATTGTTTAACATGCAAACTGAGACTTGTAGAGTGGGTGGGGTGTGTGTGTGATCAGGTAAATGAAATAAATTTGTCTAGAGTTCCTTTTTTTTAAAATTACTGTAAACAAAACCTTTAAGGCAAAAGAAGAATTTTTATTTACAATTATTATAGTCAACCAGTAGCATCAGTTTAATAACCTGATAAGATGTGCATTATTAGAAAGTGGTACTGATGTTTTTGTTTGACAGATGCAGTTACAGCAGTAATTTGTCGATTAAGTGATTACATTTACTCTGGTTGTCATAATTTGGAGATGTACGCACATTTAAAAGATCCAAGTTTGTGATGCAGGTGACGTCTTTATTATTATTGGTGAATTATGTTGTAGGAACAGAACAGAAAAAAACAAGCTTTAAACTGTCTGGGATTAAAACATCCACCAAATGAGTCATGTAGAAGCCACTTAAGAATGAACACATTACAGTGGCAAAACTATTTTTTGGTGGGGTCAATCACCCTCCCCATGAACAGCAGGCAGTTTGTGTTTTCATGGTATATGAAGAAGAAGAAGGGTCTGTTTATAGTGAAGGTCCTCGGCAGGGAGTATGGAATGATACCGATTGTTGTGGCAGCTGCTGCAGTTGTTCCTGTCTCATCCACATCAACCATGGCCTTGTGAAGCACCTACAATTTCACAGCAAGGTTAAAAGTGTTTTGCTGCACTATTTGGGGAACAGGCACATGTGTCGCTACATGATACCGAAAGTGACAACTAACCTCTGACAGCTTGAGCCCTTTGTCCTCACTGAGCTTTGTCAAATTGGACAAATTATTAAAGACACTGGTCATGCCCATATCTGGTAGGAGATTATGCAGGGAATACGACTGCTCCATGTTGAATTTGGGCATCTTGACTTCTAGTTTCCTGCAAACAAGACATGAGTTGACATGTTGAATAGACTGGCTCATCTGCTGCAGGCATTGTTTGATGGTCATTTAGAATTTTTACAGCTAAACAACAAAATATGCAGACACTTGGTTAAAGCGAGGCATTTTTCCGCATGTACATTTTTCTCAGCTTTGCGATCCAGCTCTGAAACCTCTCTGCAGTAATCTCATCATCCACCATAGTGTAGTCCATGTCTGGGTTGGGGAGCAGGATAAGCATGGAAACACCCTCTTGGTATGGCAGTTTCAGCACTTTGGCTCTCAGAGAAACATCTTCTGCAGTGTAGTACTTGTCTTCTTTGAACATCATAGGCACCTGCACAATATTATAATTATCGATGTAGAAGGGTGCATTTCGAGTCAAATTGGAGTTGAAAGGCATCTTCCAGGCTCCTGTGGAGCAGGTAATATTGTACGTTTAGTTATAAACAAAAAAGTTCAAAGGTGCAGACATGAATATTAGTATAATTAATAGCACATAAACCCAAAATCTAAAGTGTGCAAAAAAGATTTAATTTACCTTGAAAGAAAATTGCATTCATTAACAGGAGTTTGGTTTGTTCGTCCAAGGCTGAAATCATCTCTGTAATCTTGCCTCCAGTCTTGTCCCTAATGTACTCATTGATTACTCTGATACTCTCTGTTGTGTCCGCAAAATCAACAGTTTTGATATCTGCATTAAAAAACTTATTGATTTTGGTTTCAAACTCCCTCTCTATGATAAATTGGGGTTGGATAAACAAGGCCATGCTATGATCAAATTTCAGCGATCCATTTTGCGTGACGTTCTCGTGAAGGAGTTGAAATAGCTTAGGGATAAGATCCGGCTGGTCGGCCCTCTCCAGCGCCTCCAGGTTTAGTACCTTCAGGATCTCCTTGTGTGTGACACCGTCAGAAGCCATTAGAAGAGCCGCAAAACTGGTAGAGATACTCAGGGGGGAAAAAAAGATGTTCTTGTCATTGTAACTGGATATCTTTCTGTAAAGGTTCATGGCAAAGTCCATATTTTTGAAGGAGAGATCTGAGATGGTGGCACTGTTAGGTTCAGCTTGGTGGATAGGAGTCAGAAAGCACAGGAGGGCCACAAAGAGAAAACAGGCCATCTTCATTGTGTTTAACATCAAAATCAGAACCTGGAAAGTTTTGGGTGCACACCCAGAAACGAGAAATAAAAAAAAAAAGCACCACTGTACAGCAGCACAATCACTAAATCTACAAAAAAGTTATAAGATTACACCAACTGAATACTCATTTCTTCATTATACTTAGAAAACGCTCCAAAATTCAGTTTGTTTTTAAGTTTAACGAAATAACACACGTACCTTTCAGCTTGGCCCAGATTGTGCCTGAAATTTCTGTATTTTTTTGGGGGAACAAAGTGCAAGTGTGCTCTACATGTTACACATTAACCACAAAACACGTATTCAGAGGTGAATCCATAAGAATCAATCGATAAGTAAATGAGACACGAGAAGCATTGGGAGTGATTTTCACTTTAATCCTGGAATGAGAACCAATATATTAAATGAAAGAATGTGCTGTTCTAACATGAAGTATAACAAAAATAATGAATTTAAGAACACAGTGAATAAAATAAGAATAAAAAAAAAAACCCAACTACCAACATTTTCTAATTTTTCACAAGTGCATTTTAAATAGAAAAAAATAGTAGATCCAAGGAAACAGAACGGGAACAAAACCTTGGAATCGTCTTAAAAATCATCCAGCACAATAAGCCAAACTTTGCATGACATCTAACATGTTAGTGAATGCATCAAGACACATTTGCGCTGAATGGTCAGTTCGATGTTCTGAATGAATGTAAAGTGTTTTAATGCTGTAGTTTGGTGTAGTCACAAGGACAGATTCTCACTTTCAGGACTTTACGGTCCTGTAGAGAAAAATAAGTGAGAATAAGTCAAATCAACCACTTCCTCAAAGGGTAGGTGATGTGACACATTTTTGACATTTTCTTCATTTATTGAAATTGCTTCCCCCCCCCATTTTCAAGGTCATAATCAGCAAATAAATGAAACCAATGAATCTTTGATTTTCTAACGTGTACCCCCCCCAAAAAAAAAGAAAAAAAAGAAAACCCAAAACAAAACGAGGCTGGAAATGCCAGAATTTTGGCTTGTGTGATCATACACTGCTGGAACTATTCATGTTTACACAATGCTTCTTTGTTCCCCACTTATTCGGGACAAAAATAAGAAAAAACAATGCATCTGTGATAAGCAATTTAGATTCAGCAAAAAGTCCTACACATTTTTTTTCATCAATCTGATCAAAAAGGACAAGACACCCTTAAATTGTGTCTGTAAGCCTTGCCTAATCACCTATTCATTACGCCTACATGCATACTTATAAGTAATAACGCCACGACATCCAAAATATGCAGCTCTCTAAATTCCTGGGGAGACCACCTGTAGACTGTCATGTATCGAGGTCGATGATGTAAAGAATAAATAACCCACAGATGTTAGTGGTAGTAAAGGTTTTAAGGAGGATCTTTTTTTTCTGGTGATATATATATATATATATATATATATATATATATATATATATATATATATATATATATTGTTCTACACACTCAAGTCTACTATAAAAGGACTCACTGTCATTAGCCCCTTTTTAGAACACCTCTTCTTTCCAAAGAATCTGATGACATCTAAATCAGACTCCATGCCTGATTGAGCAACCTGGTCACATTTCTGTATAAGATGCAATGGCAAACTTAATACGTCAGCTTTAGTATGATTTATGTGTAGCTTTCAGCACGCAGTCGCATTAATAGAAAGGCACACGCACGAGAATATAGCCGTGTGTGCCTCTCTTTAATCTTTCAAGTTTGCTCAGTTAACTAAAGAACACCATAAAGAGCAACAGGATGTATGTCTGCAATAAGGTTTAAGCATTTTTCCATAATGCCTTTTTGATACTCCCAATCTAGAAGTGTGATTTCTCTCAAGCCTGTCTGCAAGGGTGGGGGCAGCTCATCTTGAAGCACTATGCAGGACACACACACATACACAGATCCTGCTCTGTAGCTGAAGAACATATATTCAAGGATATGATGACACTTCACTAGAGTCAGTGCTGACAATATGCCAAATATCACGCGCATACTGCGTTTCTCTGTGTCTCTGTTGTGGTCATGTCTGAATGAAGCAGTGAGAAACATTAATGTAAAAGTGACCTTTCTCTGAATGACACAACAGCATCGTTTTTAACATACTGATGAAGCCAGCAATATTATATATCCCATAGGTGAAAAGAGCTTTAAAAGCTTTTATCTATGGTCCAAAGCATTGGTCTCATATGGCTTTCATAGAATGCCTGTGTCAACATGTCATCATCACAAAATAACAAAACACGCCCTTTCTGTGATATTCAGGGGTAGCCCGTCTTTCACACAAACAAACAAACAAACAAACACAAAAGCCAAAGCCAAAAAAAAAAAAGCCAAAAAAAAGAATACAAAAGTGTATACAATAGAAAGAGAAGGCGCCATGGTTAAAAAGGCAATTGCAAACTTGGATTAACTGCATCATGAGTCTCGTCAATCTTTTCCCCATCTCAGTACTTCACTGAGCTGGATTAAGTGCTGCCTCTTCTTTATAGCCTTTATAGTCAGTGAACTAACCAGGGGTAAACTGTCAGCCTTCTGACTGTCCTCAGGTCCGCATGTGCAAAAGGTTAGAGGAGGGAGACAAGCTAACCCTGTACCGGGTTGCCAATCCAGGCAGCTGGTAAACAATACAGGCAAACCTTCCACAATTTCACTGGCTGGGTTTTGGTTGTTGGTCCCCTTCAGAGCCAGCGTTTACTGAACCTAGTAAAAGCAAGTGGGCTTGTGTTACTAGATTCCATTAAATTGAGTAGAATATTAAATAAATCACAAAGTATGTATTATATTTACATTCAAAAAAAAGATTTGCTGACCTGAGCTTCCAGTTGGTTGAGTATCTTTTGGTTGAGGAATGTTTGTCTGAGTTTGTTGCTGCTGCCTGAACAGTAAACACAGTGGACTTATATCAAAATCCATGCAATACTTTCTCGGTATACTTTGAAAAGAAGGTGCGATATGCAGTTGTCATTGCAGGAGTGTTTTAGTTAAACTTACCGATCGAAGTAGGCTTGTCTTCTCTTCCTCAGTTCCTCAGCTGTAAGTGTCTCATTCTGGCCTTCTCTCTGTTCTCTTGCAGCACTTCCTGCTGCCTGGCTCCCTGATTTTACATTTCCCACTCCACACTCTGAAGACTTGTTGCTCATAACTGCTCCTGTAATATGGAAAAATAGATATCCATACTGCATATGCATGCATATTACTTAAAGCAATGTTAGTGCTAACCAGAATTTTTTTTTATAGATAAAAATTAACTATCACTATAAAAATTTTACTTTACAGTGCTATTTTGTAGTCTCTTTTCTTGTAAACTACAATTACAACAATACAACATTTTTTAAACTTTTAGATGACCTGTACTGTACCTTGCATACTGAGCTGTATGGCCCTGCGAAGATCAGCTTCTTCATCTTCCACATCTATGTCCTGTCTACTGAGTGCTAAAGCTCTCTTCAGTTCTTCATCTTCATCCACAACTTCATCCTCCACACCAAAGGCCATCTCTGATTGGCCCAGAGCAACTGACCTGCTACTGTTAGAGAACAACTAAATCAGTTGTCAAAGGTAAGTCACAAGTTTCTTTTAAGCAGTACAAAACAAAATGTATGTGACTCCTTTATGAGCATCTCCTGGGTCCTCCATACCACACAGGCTACACATACATACCCTGAACTAGTCTGGGCCTCCTCTTCTCCAATCAATCTGGGCCGCTGCTGCTGCTGGACCCTCATGATTCCAAGAATCTGCTCTGCTTCGCACTCGGGAAGGTTTCCTCGGATCACAAATATGGAATACCCTGCACAAATAAATTGCTGTAATCTTTTCTGCAGTGCAACATCTAAACAAGTGAATGAAAGTTTTTTTTTTTCAATACCTTCTTGTTGTAACTGTGCAAGGAAAAGGGCTAGATAGGTGTCTGATATCAATTCTGGTCCAGTCAAAAGGGAATTCAAGTTAAACCACTGGAATGAAAATAGAATGAAAAACTTTAGTAAAGGAAGCTGCATTAATATCATTCATGAAAACATGTACTTCGTACCTGTTGTCCAAGTTTGCGTATAGTGAACCAGTGCTCCTTGTAGTTGCAAATGAAGGCTTTTTCATTTCTGAAACATTGAAGTCAAAATCAACTTAAAATGTACATACAAATTTGCTGTTACATAATATAATCCTAACTGAGAGCTTTACATTGGATTTATCATCAGGCTCTGGTACTCGCGGCTGTTGAAGAGGATTAGCTCCAAGCCCCACACTCGAAGAGCATTGCTAATTACCTACGAAAACCCAAAAAACAATCATAAAACAAAAAAAAAACCAAAACAAAATGTAACTTACTTATTAAAAGAAATACGTTCTTATAAAGAGTGAATTTTTAAAACTCACTTGTATGGAAAAGAACCCACTGTCGTCCATGTTTCCTGATGGTTGCTATAAACATAGATTGAGTACAATAAGAAAAATGACGTAACTGTGCATAACATCCATAGATATGCTGATGAGGTATTTATTTTCCGCTCTGTCTCTAATCACCTGTAAGAAGGTCCTGTACTCCTCGCTGGCCATACCTCCCTCTGCCATCCTCATTCTCTCCTCTTCATCGAGCTGATGAGCAATTGAGGATAGATCCACAGGAGTGAAATACTCTCCTTGTAGCAGGTTGTTAAGACAGTGTTGGGCGCAAAGGGAGCCCTCTTGCTGCAAATTAAGAATCGGTATTGTTAAATGGTTTTGTTACTCACCCGGCAGTATGATTTTAAGGGGTCCGCAACAACTTTGGTAGCTTTATGAAGGTGAAATAATCGATTTCATAATTTGTTCTCGCATCAGTAACTGGAACCAACACAGAGCTAGCTAAACTACGTAAACAACATACACAACTGATCTTATTGGTCCTCTGTAACAAAAGATTGCTAGATTAAGTTAATGCTTTTGCTAAAAATGAGAAAAATAACACGACTGCGGAAGTAAAGACGCCTTCTGCGTTGATTCTACAAGCTGAATGGAAACTTTTCAACATCTCATATTAGCAAGTGAGTTAGCATTTTAGCTGTCTGGACAACAATACTGCTAAACATTACCCCATATATCGTAACAGCTACATAATCCTGGTAAACAAAGTGCAGTCACGAGTCCAGAACATTCCCGAATAAAGACGACCAACAGTGTGGCCATGAATACTTTGAGATATATATTTTTAACTTACTTTCTCGTGAAATATGGAATCCATGTTCAGCTTTCTGTCAAACGTTCAACTCTGACCTCCAGCCCCGCCGTGTACGGAGCAATCTCGACCGGCGCCGTCTAGTGGCTGGGCTCATACAGCACCAGCATCGGCGATAGGTTCTGGTCGTAAGAACAGTCTCCTAGCGACACCTCCTCCTTTACGGCAAATGGAATATGGCGGAGAGTGAGGAAAACCTAGACGGACTAGAGCTCAGCAAGGTATGATTTTTTTTAAGTTGGCTAATATAACTGACAGTAGTGACCGAAGGGCTCGGACAGAACAGTGAAGTGTAGTGTGTTAATTCCTCTGAGCAATACGATTCGAACACGCAGTGAAAGGCTATCATACTTCCCAAGCTAGCACTTGCGGCTAGCTGTAGGCTAGCTGCCTAACTACCGTCAATAATGCAATGGTTAAGTGCAATATTTTTATTGCCCTGCGTCAGTGGTTCGATAGACTTGGCTGAGTAGACACCAACGACAGAGAAAACACGGCATGTGTCTTCCTCCGTCTGCTGCATCCTGTGATATCTTGGTAGTCGCTTTTGTCCATGAGTTGCCATGAGTTTACACACTTTGCAGCATCAACGCCCTGGCTGTCTTCAAACCTCGGGCTCTTGCTGCATTACGTCTATCATTAACATCGGCCATGTCGGTCAGTGTGAAAGAGAAACTGGGCTCAGCAGCAGCGATGCATTTGTTTCAGAAATGTTGTCTATCCAGTCTTATTATATCAACTCCAACAAATATGAAAACAATGTGATGCCTTGTGCAGTCTGAGTAACTACATTAAGAGTGTAGTACTGCAAAAGCACTGCACGCACCAGTACCATTGAATAATCATACTGAAGAACAGCTCACCAGATTACCGATGTCATATCCTTGTTTCTGTTGGTAAATAGGCTGTAGTCAACAGGATTTATGAAGGGCTTATCTATATCTATTTATCTATATCTAAATATGTATAAAGAGATCTCTTTTACACATTTGTAATTTAAATGATAATTTTACCTGGATGAATAAAAGATAAATAAAAGTTAATTGTAAAAAACTCGTTGCACTTTATTCCTTGTGACAGGAATATACTTTCTGACTCAGAATGACTTCATATAATTCATGAGATTTGTTTGACAGACTAAAGGCCAGCAAATCTTTTACAGCAGTTTAAATACCAGAAGGCATTTTTTGGCAAATATTTTTTGGCAGAATCCTTTCTGTCAATACATTATATGATATTCTGACGAAACTATTACAGTGCCCAGAAGAATGAATGTTATTGTTATATGGTTATAGAAAATCAGAGAAAGATTATGCCTATAAATTTAGATTATTCTATGCTTTATCAGTTTTTTCCTTGTGTCAAAATAAATTTAGAATAATAAAGTGTAGGAAGGTGTAGTGAGTCAGTAACCATGAAAAGAGCAATATAACTGTGTACAGAATTATATGTGTTTTATTAATATCAGTGTTTTTATTTATTTTTTCAGTTTTTAGCTTGAGTCTTTGTATGTATGTTGAAAAAAATCAATCTGTCCCCTATGAATGTTTGTTCTTGTGTAGTTGAAAAGTAGTAGGCAAACAATCACATCACTGGAAGCACACAGCAGGAAAGCAATGCAAATAAAAGTAGAAGCAGTATGTTTAATGTCAATTTCAATATAATTTCAATATAAAGCTTATTTTAAATGCCTAAATGGTTGCACTCCCTGACTGCTGAATTACTTTTAAAAAGAAAACTTGAGCTTTTGCTTTCACTGTCAACTGTAAAAAGAAGAAAACTTTGAGACTATTTTTCCACATATATAAAAAAGTTTAAGAAAGCTGACCAATTGACATCTCGCTTTAGTCCATTCATTTTAAATGAAGTCATCTGTCTGATATGGAAATTTGCACATTTCCAGTCTATTCCATCCTTCTGAAGTCTGGAATGATTAGTTAAACCACTGTAAATAATTCCTCTCAGGAACAGTTATGTTTAGTCCACTTCAGTTTGTCTTCAGAGTAATGATAATGCAACTGCTGTCGACAAAGGGAAATATAATTCTACCCTTCATGTGAATTAAACAAACCGTTTTATCTCATGTGCAACTCGAACGGCTCCTCGTGGCACTCTCCTGTTTGCATACGGTCTACTTTATGATTGGGCTGAAGGCCAAGCAGAAGAACAGATTAATCACACAGCACAAGGTTATTTATACCATGCTGTTTATTTAGATTTGTAGGCTAATGTAGAGTCTACAGTTGCATTACAAATCGAGGACTGAAAAAATTAGTCATCAATTACTAAATATGGATTAATCTAGATCTAACCTTTTTTTTTTTTTTAATCGGCACTTAACATGGTGTGCACTTCTGCCTTCATGAAGAAGTCAGGATCCTCAGAAGAAAGATTTTTTTTTTGGGCATAATGCATTACTAAAAGGAAACATTTATCTGCACATCGTTACTATGGCGAGTTCATGCAGATTTGTGTTAGAAGGTAGAAAGCAAGGATGTAAAGCTCTTCTCTTTTGTCTCACAGGAATGGCAGGAGGCAGCAGACAGCAGAGCAGCACTGCTCTCCTACTTGAAGGAGCAGGTGCCTCAGATCTTCTGCCTAAAAGACTCCAGCCCTCAGGAAGAGGAGGAGCTCATGCAGAGCCGTCTCCTGCACCCTCTGGAGTGTTTCCTTTTTGGAGAGGATCCTCAAGAGGGTTTGGAAAAGCTCAAGGAGGGGAGTACCTCGTCCCACCTCTGTGGACGTGTGTTTAAAGAGGGCGAAACGGTCTACTCCTGCAGGTCTGAACAGCTCTTCTAAATCCCTGTAATTACTAAGTTTCTACAGGAAAGCTGTGGTAAAATATTCAATTTTATGGGGTCTGAATTAAAATAGGCACTAAATGACTAAAAGCGAGAACACTTGGCAAGCAGCTTAGTTTATATCAAACTCATTTTACATTTTGGGTCACATAGAACTTTCTTTGATCTGAAATGGACCGGACCAAATAAAGACCCCCTTTTTATTGGTATAAAGAAGTTTAATTACACATTTAATCCCCAGATTATCATTATCATTAGTAAAAGATATAAAACGAAGTTGTCCAGTGGGCCGGATTGGTTTGTTTGCCTGGCCGATTTTGGTCCCTGTGCCTTATGTTTGACACACCTGACCTAGAGTATAGCACTCTTTAGTGTTAGACTTTTGTCTTTCTGCCAAGTAAAAAAATACATGTCTTCCACTTCTTGCAGGGATTGTGCGATAGATCCCACTTGTGTCCTGTGCATGGACTGCTTCCAGGATAGTGTTCACAAAAGCCATCGCTACAAGGTTGGTCTTAGTATAAATGTTTATATTTTTAATGGATTCCAGCAGTTTTTAGTGGACGGTGTCTGTACCAACCTTTGAATGAATGGAAGTCACTCATCCCTGGAGTTCTAATCTGTAACAGGACTCCCTCCCCCTTTTCTTACTACTGTTTCCATGCTTTGTCATTGTCAGTCACCACTCTTAAGTGATTCACTTCTCTGCACAGTGTGCACAGTGTGCAATCCTATTTCTATCTATACCCTTTCTAAATTATAGGATATCGTCTTTGATCTTTGTCATATATGTTGGAACCTCAGTGTTGCATAACTAAAGGACATGTTTAAAGAAATTGCAATTGCGTGTGTCTGTTAATCACATGCACTCATCACTGATATGCTTTTTTTTCCAGATGCATGCATCATCAGGCGGGGGGTTCTGTGATTGTGGAGATGTGGAAGCCTGGAAGATTGGCCCTTATTGCTCCAAACATGACCCAGGGGCAGCCAATGCCATGGTAACGGTGAGTTGCGTAATACAGCAGAAAGAAGGAAGTGGAGGAGGGGTGGGTGTACTTGTCCCATTCTGTGTCAGTGACCCCAGAATGCTTATTTTCCCATCTTAGTGCTGGTTGCTGCTCTCTTGGTGGTAGGTTTGACTGTGTGAATTAAAAAGAAAAAAAAGTTACCAAGAAAATCATCTAAAATAATAATTTAAGAGATGTTAAATTGAAACTAGTGGAAAACAGCAGTGGGTGAGTCTAGTTAAGAGCAGCCTTTAATTCTGCACAACTGTTTGGAGATTTATTCAGTTCACAGCGTCTCCTACAAAAGGCTGCTGATTTTGCTGGCAGCTGTTGTTTGTCAGGCCTTTCTTTGCTGATCACAGCGTTTGTGCTTACCGTCATGCTCAGGGGCTTTGAGTAGACATACTGTTTGACAGCACTGCGCTTTTTCTTTCTTCCGTAAACAGCAGGTGCTTCTCCTCGCAGAAACGCACATCCCTGGCCTCGATCTGGCTGGGTGCTTTGTGCTCTTTACATCAGATCTGAACCTGTGCTCAACAAATCACATTACCATAGCAGCACATCTGCTTTGGACATGAAAACCTTGTGTTCTTTTCCATCCAGATCTCTTGTTGGTTAGATTACAGTAGATTCTAGTGTTTGCTCTCACACAGTGATGTAACGTCAAGATAAACTCACTGTATCGTTCGTTTGGTTAGCGTAGTCGACATTGGACATTTGGAGGAAATGCTGTGCTGCTATGTGAAATGTTTGTCCTCAGGGGATTTGATATTAATGTTACCAGACCAGCTGCTTGCTTGGCTTTAATTAAGACAAATATTTAGACCATACCCAGTAAGACACAGGAAATGAGGAATTAATAATGGTTATTCCATGTCATGTTCACTTTTGTTTGTGTGAAGTTATTGTTTGTTTTTGTTCTCTGCCACTGTCAGTGTTGACCTGTAAAATGATGCATTTTTACTATAGTTACACATCTCTGCAATGTGCCAAGTTTTTTTAATTGTTTAAATTAAGATGTGAATTTTTGAATCCTCCGTTATGCTTTTTCATTTTGGGTAGGATGATTGCGTGCTGGACCTGGAGTTATACGGACGTGCCGAGAAGCTGTTCCGGATATTGCTGCACTATGTCACAGATTTTTTGGTGTGGGAGGAGAACTTTGAGCTGCCAGCTGAACTTCAGCCTCGGTACAACCTGTCAAGTTTCCAAAATATAATCTGAACTTCAAAGACTCTTCTTAAGTTTGACAGAGTATTTCTTCATCCATACAGGATTAAAGACAATACATATTACTGTGTTCTCTACAACGATGAGCATCACTCGTACGACCATGTGATCTACACCCTGCAGCGGTCGGTTAACTGTGATCTAGCTGAAGCACAGACACACACAACGCTCATTGATAAAGAGGTATTTCTTTAGGTTGTTTACCTGAAAGGTTTAATTTAAATGACTGTGAATTTAAATGGAGGCACTTGATATAATTATTGTCAACTGTTGGACGCAGGGTCGGCGGGCAGTAAAGAGAGGAAGCTTTACCTCCTGCCAGCAAGCGCAAGAACGTATCAGGGTAAACACGATCCCACTGCTAAGCTTGGGAATATGTTATCGCTTTTCAGTTTTGCATTTCATAAATGCTGTTGTTTTGCAGGCAAACTCAGTGCAAATTTCCCAGCAGCCACTGCGTGTGGAGATCCTTCACTCAGTAGTAATGGCTCATCAAACTTTTGCTCTGCACCTCGGCTCCTGGTTCCAGAAAATAATAAGTTACTCAGGTAATCTACATCACACAAACTTGTTAGCTTTACCTGGCAGTTGTGAACTTTTTAAATGTGTCTTTTTAGTCAGAATATGTACACCCGACACCTGATTTATGCCTCGGTGGGAAATCTACGCTGTAACGTACAATGTAACTTAACATACACCTCTCAAGAACCTGCAACTCTTACGATTGTCCTGTTCAGCACAGTCGATTCCTCCGGTGCATTTCCAGCTACTTTTGTGCTGCGTTTTTTGAATTCATCAGTGAGAGAATAGCAATCATCGCCTCAGTTTAAGGGTAAATAGTCATAGCATCATATATAAGGTTTCACAAATGTAACCACCTTCCTGGAATTAGAATGCTGAAATGATCAGAATGGACGATCAGAGTTAGGGAATGTACAAAGAAGTGGAAAAACTAGAACACTGACCACAACAAAGAGCGGGGACCCAGGAGGAAAAACATCCCAGCATTTTATTTTTATTTATTTATTTCTATTTGCTGGCTCTGTACATAAAACACCGGGACATGACTACACAGTAATTAACATGCAGTGTACCAGGACAAGCATAAATGTGGGCAACAGTGGAGACCACTCACGTACATTATGTCCTAGATCTGCAAAGATTGTTCGCAGATGTCTAAATAGGTCTTTTTCAACATGGCCATTTTGGCTTGTCTTAGCAGGGTAACACACAAGTGTCACAGATAAATTAATTACAGTCTGTTTACTGTGTCACAGCCAGTGCAGTGGGTACACATGAAAAACACACGTGGCCTGGCCAGTTTAACGGGAACAGGGCCATGATTCATGTTATCAGAAACAGCTGTGTTTACCCTGTGCTGACACATGAAAACTGCCTGTTGTACATGTACAGCTGTATGACTGGTAATCTGTTTTGTGCAGTGGGTTTCAGGCAAGCCTTCTGTCAGGTGGCGCTACAGCCAGACGTGGACAGAGATCGACCTTGCCTCATTAGCAGACTCATGTTGCATGATGCCAGGATGTTCAAAGGTAAGCAGGCCTCAGCCCAGTCTATAAAGCTCACACTAATTAATGGACTTTAGGAGATGTTCTTATTAAAAAAAGAAAAAATATTAAACAGGTTATTCATCAACAATGCCTTTTAAGTGTTATGCCACTGTATTTGTTGTGCTGTCATATATTCCATTCAAGCTCCTGCAGCCTCACACACTTACCAGTCACTTACAGATGATGCTATTTATGGTTTAATTTGCAGACAGTAGTGTAGAGCTTGAGCCTGAGCCTCACTATGATTCTGTTGAACACATTTTTTTCTTATTTCCTCCAGGAGCTCGCAAGATAGTGCACGAGCTGATTTTCTGCAGCATGCTAATGGATACCGAATGCAAGAGGCTTTTTGCGATTGAGTTTACAAAGGTAAGTAAAACATTTTAAAATGTAAACTGTTTTGCATTTTTTCCCCATTCCACTAATATGTTCCTCATCATTGTCTCTTCAGCACTATAAGCAGCTGCAGAAGGACTTCATCAATGATGACCATGAGAGGAATATATCCATCACAGCTCTGTCTGTTCAGATCTTCACTGTTCCCACACTAGTGAGTGTTGTTTCAATGCCAGAAGTCATATGATACTGCATGTAAATATAGTACACATCCTTTTTAAACACACCAATTAAATATTCACGTTTCCGGTGGGGAAAAAAAGTGAACCTTTAGTAACCTTTGTTTAGCAGGAATGATTTCAAGGATTAACACTGGCAAACATCCATATGTGTGTGATATATGCTGAAAATGGCTCTCTGCAGGTTGTTCTAAAGTATCTGTTTTCATTCAGTTTCATTTATATAGCGCCAAATCAAACAACAGTCATCTCAAGCACCTTTATATTGTACTGTTCAGACCCAACAATGTTACAGAGAAACCCCAACAGTCAGACGATTCGTGATGGTTCAGTGTGAGGGGAGGAAGAGAGAAAGAAGAGGGAGATGGGTTAGAGACACACAAATTGGATTTAGGTCTGGCTCTAAATCCAAATTGTGGTCGACTTATCAGATGTAACCACAGTAGTCCCTACTCTAGCCATTAAATCAGATATGAATCTCCTGTTCCAACACATCCCAAAGATTGAGGTCTGGAGACTGAGGAGGCCATTTAAGTTTGGTGAAGTTGGACAAATCAGTTTGATATGTGCCCTTACATGCACTTTTCCATTTCTGTATCTTGTCATAGTGGTTTAAGTGTTGGATGCCATGTATGTATGTGTAATTAAAATATTGAACAGTATGTGTTGTAACCCTTAACCTATATTCCATGCTTTCTTTTACATTTGTGTTCTTCCAATAGGCCAGACAGCTGATCGAAGAGTGCAATGTGATTAAGGTGATAGTTGATACCGTCATGGAACTGCTTCGCGAACATCTAGATGATAACAATCGCTTCGTCTTCCTGGGCTACAACTCAGACAAGTTTTCACGCATCCAAGTCATCTTCCACGACCTCAGGTGATTAAAGAAGGCAACACCTTGTTCTTTATACCTTGCTGTTTATGGCCTTTTATGTAAGATGTCACTAATCTTTGCCACACAGGTATATTCTGATCAGTAAACCCTCAATATGGACCGAAGAGCTTCGGGGGCAGTTCTTGAAGGGGTTCAGAGTCTTTCTTGGTCTTCTTAAATGCATGCAGGTACAAATGGTCCTCACACTGTGTCATTTTGTAAATATATGCAATGTCTGTCTTTAAATATGTATCATGTAATATTGGTAGTGTTACATTACTTTAAGACAACTAGACACTCTGGATATTTAATGAATCCTTCGCTTTCTACACCAGGGTATGGAGGAGGTGAAGCGACAGCTTGGCCAACACATTGCTGTGGAGCCAGAATGGGAAGCTGGCTTTACTTTGCAGATCCAGCTCCGCCATATTCTTGCTATGTTTCAGGACTGGTGTTCCTCTGATGTGAGTTTTCTTGAAGCATAACTGTGATATCTTTAAATTTTTAATCTGCTTATGAGGAGGAGAGCGAACGTTGTACTCACTTATTGCCTCTGTCTTCCCTCTTAGGATGAGATTTTGCTGCTTGCATTTAAGGAGTGCCACACAGTTCTGAAGCAGTGCAATAACCAGCCCTTCCACAGGGACGCCACTGATTACTATATGTGCAAACACATCCTCCATGCCCGTCCATATAAAGTCTCACGGGAGCCTGTCAGCATACATCTGCCCATCTCCAGACTATTGGCTGGTAGGAGAAGTAGTATATAAGACTTGCAGTGATTTTTTTTTTGTATGCTGTGGACTTACTCATGTGTACATTGTGATTCATAGGCTTGTATGTACTCCTGTGTGGAACTGGCGCAATTGAGCGCCTGGAAAATCCTGTAAGTGACATGAGAAAATGTGATGATTTGTAGTCTTAGTGACAGCTGATAGGTGAGGTACTGCTGCTCCTCATGCGTTGTTTGTTAGAGATCGAAGTCTTTCTGTCATTACAGGCAACCTATGATTTCACAGAGCTGGCAGAGCATCCTCTGCGCTGCTTTGTGCTGGCTGCACAGGTCTCGGCTGAAATGTGGCGGAGAAATGGGCTTTCGCTGGTGAGCCAGGTACACTAGAGCCTTTGGACGCACAGCGCTTTTTTATTTTCTGTTGTCTTTCTTCTCCACCTAATAAATACTTTCACATAAACAGGTGTACTACTACCAGGATGTAAAGTGCAGGGACGAGATGTACGATAAGGATATAGTCATGCTTCAGGTTGGTGTCAGTCAGGCATTAACACTTCTTTAATGCCAGTTTTTAATGTTTTAAATGCAAACGGCGTGATGATGTCATACGTCCCTCATCATGTCTATTACAGATAGCTGCTTCCAAAATGGACCCCAACCACTTCCTCATTCTGGTCTTGTTGAGATTTGAGCTCTTTGATTATTTTAATAGAAGTTGTTCAAGCAAAGACCAGGCAAGCTCCACATGAATAATCATCCAGTAAAAAAAACGTCGTGCCACCAAACGTGTTAATGAAACGCAGCTTCTTTTACAGGACGAGTTGACGCAGTGGAACCGTTTAACAGAAGAGATGCTCTACCTGCTGATCGCCATCATTGGTAAACTGTCAAAAGTCTCCTGATCAAATTGAGATATTTCTTAATTCAGTTAAAAAAACCTAAAAAAGTATCTGAACAGTGCTGTCTCTTCAGGTGAGCGCTATGTCCCCGGGATCAGTCAGTTGACCAAAGAGGATGTGACAATGAGGGAGGTTATCCACCTGCTGTGCATTGAGCCCATGGCTCATAGTAGCCTGGTCAAAGCCCTGCCAGAGAACGTATGCTTCAAAAAGCTTCATTTCTGAATTATATGTTTAATTTTGTGGTGTTTAGTTGGGAGGATAAATGACAAAGGTGATGTTTTTTTCTTTCTAGGAAAGCCATGAAACAGGCTTGGAGACCGTTATCACCAAAGTTGCCACTTTTAAGTATGTAAACCCCCAGAAAACAGATTGAGTTTTGCCTTAATAGTAAATTTCACGAGTTCGTAATCTCTGTGTTCGGTTTTTGCTTTTAGAAAACCAGGAGTGTCGGGACATGGGTTATACGAAGTGAAAAAAGAACATCTAGTAGAGTTCAACCCATTCTTCTACCATTACTCAAGATCCCAGCATAGCAAGGTAGACCAGCGCCTTCAATTAGATTGACAGTTTCTGTTGACTATATTTGGTTAATTGATTATATTACACTTCTTTCAGGCAGAAGAGTCTCAGAAGAAAAGGAGAGCTCAGGAGGGCAATGATAAAGGTGACTGACCCTCCACTCTGTCACCAAATGTCTCCGTCTTCTGGAGATTGGTTGGTAATTTCATCGGCTCTAATAACATTGCCCCCGCTTGTGTCTGTGCTCAGCTCTTCGTCCGCCGGTGCCCCCAGCCTTTTGTTCAGAATTTTCTTATATAGTGCAACTCCTCTGCTGTGACATAATGGTCCACATCCTGAGAAACGTCCTGCAGAGAGCTGCAGAGGACCGTCCAACACACTGGACGGAAGCCATGATCCAGAGGGTACAAATTACATTCTGATTTCTCCCTCCCGAGATCTATTTCTCAATACAAATGTAGCAACAAAATTAACTCCTTTATCACACAGGCACTGCACCTGATTGGCCAGGCATTGCTAGAAGAGAAATCACAGCTTGAGGATGTCACTGCGGAGGAAGTGACCTTTGATTTCAGCCTAAAGGCTCGTTGTGAGTGGAAAAATGAGCTTTGTTGTCTCTTTGAAATCATGTAATTACTTTTTGAGAAGTAAAATCCCTGTTCCTCTTTTTCAGTAATGGGTGCAGAACATGGCAAGTCAGTGTTCCTCTTGTTGTCCAAGATTAAGACTTTGCCTTCTCTGGAAGCGCAAAAAGACATGATTAAATGGGTTCTACAGGTAGGCTATTCACTTACTATTCATTAAAGATATTGTTACATAATGTTAAATCAGTAGTTATCATATTTCAGGACAGGACAGTTTTATAATTTTATAACACTGTTTTTCTTCTAGATGTTTGAGGTTGTCAAGTGCCTTAGAGAGAACTCCAGTCCAACAGTGTCCATGAGCATGGAAACAGCCAAGCCAGAAGAGGTAAACTAAAACTTAAGTGACTTAAAATATATCTTTGAGTTAAATCATTCTGACTTCTGGTTTTGTTGATCCAGAGTGCTCAGGACAAAGAAAAAGCAGAGCGGAAAAGGAAGGCAGAGGCGGCTAAGCTCCACCGACAGAAGATAATGGCCCAGATGTCAGCAATGCAAAAGAACTTTATTGAGTCAAATAAGATGCTGTATGACAACATGCCTGAAAGTGGAACACAGGGAGAAACTGTAGCGTCCACTGGGGAGTGAGTACACCATAACACCTCGTAGTTGTATTTCAATGACTTAAAAGTGAGGGTTTAAACGAAATAATTTTCACCTAATGTAGTTTGTTTTATTTCTCCAGCTGTGCTACGGAGCAGAGGGAGCTATGCGTAGCTGTTGGGCCTCACCGAGGGTCCACTCCGGCCGACAGGGAGGTACTGACCTGCATTCTTTGCCAGGAGGAGCAGGAGGTGATGGCTCAGGCTCCAGCCATGGGACTCACTGCTTGTGTCCAGAGGTCCACAGTGCTGACACAGTGCAGAGGAAAGATACCAAGCAGCAGAGCAGATGGTCAGGCTCCATTCACTGATCATACTATTTTACTTTGTGAGATTCAGATTTAACTTATACGTTGTCTTGTGGTTATCACTTAAAGGGCCGGGAACATCATATCCCCTCTTTATGTCTCCGGATCTGGCTGTGGGGACCCACACTGGCAGCTGTGGACATGTCATGCATGCCACGTGTTGGCAAAAGTAAGTCACTAGGGAACAAATTTGACTAATTTTGCCTCTTAACTAAAGTTCGGTGTAACTCACGTACAGGTGTCATTTCCTCTTTTTTAACAGATACTATGAGGCAGTCCAAAATACAACCAGGAACCGGCTCCATGCTGAATTGATCATTGATCTGGAGAATGGAGAGTACTTGTGCCCCTTGTGCAAGTCTCTGTGCAATACTGTGGTACCTCTGATCCCATTAGAACCCCTCACATTTGACTAGTAAGCCCATCCTCTTACTCCCAGCCAGTCTGCAGTGCTTTGATTATCTGTGCAAATGTAAAGAAGTCATTTGCATGTTTGTTTTCTGTGTGTAGTGAAAACGCAGCGATAATTGGAGAGCATTTGACGCTGCCTCGTTGGATCCAGATCCTCTCTGCTAGGATTAAAGGACTCCAGTCAATCGCTCAGGATAATGGTAAGAATAGAACCCAGAATACAGTTATCGCACACTATACTGGTTTGTAGTGTCACACATGTAAAACTGATCCACCAATGAACAAAAGTCCACATTTCGATGTGTAACACCTGCCATATTCACATGTGAGTAAGATGTTGATATGCTCTTAGTGTGTCGATGTGAACCAGAGTAATAGGAAAAATTGGCTTTATTTGGTGAGGAGTCGAATGCTTGCAGGAAAACAGCTGCAGAAGGTGTTTTAATTTGCACACAGTCTGGATTTTACTAGAAGCCACTACGGAGTAGTCTCGGCTTGCATACGTTTTTCTTGTTATTCGTGAACCTCTAATAACACACCACACAGTGCAACCGATGATTGTTCTCTCCTGCTTTTTTTCTTGCAGACCGTAACACAGAAGGCAGTAGTAGTAATGGTAGCACTGGGCTGTGTGGCGAGGGCCAACCAGACTTTAGATCTATTCTGAGCTATGGAGTGCAAGAATCGTGAGTGCACCTCTCTCTGCCTTTATTACCTCTGCCAAGGAGGTTTTGCTTTTGGTAGCTTTTGTGTGCATGCAAGTGCGTCACTCTTTCTGTCTGTAAACACTTAGCTCAAAATGTTTGAATCAATTCTTATAAAGCTGTTAAAAATCCATTAAAATTTGGCTTCTATTCACCAATATAACATATGACCTTTGACCTGTCCTCCAAGGTGATCCATACAAATTATGTCAAGTATATGTCAAATGGGTTTGAACAGTATAAGTAACAGAAACGTGCACTTTGCACATAAAGTAAAGTTTAAAATGGTGCGCTTGTTATTTTCTTTTCTAAATTTTGTGCTGTTTGTTGTTTCTAGGAGAAAGTTTTCAGACAGCATTACAGAGATGCTGGTTGTGTGCGCCACCACAGTCCACAGGGTTGGACTGAAGACTGCGCCCAATGAGCTGTGCCCCCGTGTTTCCATTATGGCCTGGAACACATGTGCCTTCACTATTCAGGCCATAGGTACTGCATCTGTTGGCTTTTGTCACTCCTTTCCTTTGCATGTATTCATGTGCGCAGGTCTTAAAATTGCAAATCTTCACAGAAAACATACTGGAGCAGGAGGGCAAGCCGCTATTTGGGTCCTTACAGAACAGACAGGTACTCAGTAGTGAACAATTGATGTAGTTCTTTTAGTGTAGGGGGTTTCTGTGAAAGTTGTGTGAAATGCTTCTCTTTTAGCTTGCAGGCATGAAGGCCATTGTTCAGTTTTCAGCAACGCAGGGACCTAAGAGCTCTCAGGCAGTCATCCAAAGGCACTTCACTGATATGTTGGGAGGTATGTGGTCATCAGAGAAACTTCAGGCTGGTTAGACTTGTGACTGTGTAGTTTAACTGTCCTTTCTCTCTTCTCAGTCTTGTTACCAGTCATGAGCAGAAAGAACACACCTTCTCTTCTAGAGGTGGACTTGTTCCATCTTCTGGTAGGTGTCTCTGAAAGAAACTGCTCTTACATATTAGTCTGAGCAAATGCTTCATGCTAATACATTAGATTAATACAATAAATGTATTATGTTAAGTGCAATAAAAACAGATTCCAATTGAAAATGAACATGAACTCCAGAAGATGTAAGACTGTAAAGAGGAAACATGATGGTGGAGATTTTATTTTCTGTTGATTGAGAAACTATAGACAACCCTCTGAATTTTTACTAAAATTGAAGAGATTATGTCTTTAAGAAACAAGTGTGTGTGATGGTTTTATAACGCTTGGATGTTTTGTCAGGTTGGATTGGTGCTATCGATACCCTCACTTTATCAAGAGGAGACTGTAGACTTACAGCCATCTGCTGTCAGCGCTGCATACAATCACCTGCATATCTTGCATCTGGTGACCATGGCTCATGTGCTGCAGATCCTCTTGTCTTCTGCAGGTACAAAATCACAGACCCCCCGCCCCCAAAATAATGTGATCTAATAACACCACTGTTAGCTACCATTTAGGGAGCTAGCCAGTAGTAAGAGATAATTGGAGTGATTATGATGATTAAATAATTGGTTTGTTTGTGCAGACGTCCCTGCAGCAGGGGATGGACAGGAGACGAAGGAGGAGAGAGCAGCAGCAGAGTTGTACTCTGCAGTGTCACAACACACGGGAAGGTGAGTGTTTTTCAAACACCTGCTTAAAGCACATTAGCATGATTGTATTTTTCCATACATATTTTTTATGGACATCAAAAAAAGAAAAAACTTTGACAGCCACTAAACTTAAGCAAAAACGGATCTCCTTTCTTAATGCTAATTTATAATTTAAATGTCTGCTATTAGTCACAAAAATGCATTTGTGGCAGGTGTCAGGAGGTTTTGATGTATTGGACAGTAAGACCGTCAGAGTTGGATAAATATTTTTAACTCATAATTTGACAAGAATGGCTATTACCTGTTTATAATGGGAACAAATACTTAGTTTCAGCCTTTTTCATGGTGAATTCTCAGATATTTGACAGCTTATTTTGTGGTTTTCTCATCAGGCTCCTTCCAGATGTTTCTGGCAGCTCTTTAGTAGAAAGAGTGAAGGCAGGAATTGCACCATTCTTGCGTTGTGCTGCTCTCTTTTTCAATTGCCTTACAGGAGTACCTCCTCCAGAGGAGCTTTTTAGCATTTCTGGTAGGTTTCAGTGTAGTAGTGTCAGAATTTTATTGCATTTTGAAATTCAGAAGAGGAAGATTTGTGCATTCATGCTGACATTTTATGTCTTGTGCAGTTGATTCTCAAGAACAGATGGAGGCACTATGCAGTTACCTGGCACTACCCTCCAATGTGTTTCAGCTTTTCCACGATCACAGAGAAACTGTTAGTCCACTGCTTCAGAGGTCGGAGAAAACACTATTGCATCTTACACTAGTTCCCAGTGAAGTCAGTAGTTTTGTAACTTATTATTTCTTGTTATTTCTTAGGTGGTGTGGGAGCCCAGTTGTAACCAAAGCCCTGAAAGGCAAAATCCAGACAGTCAGGTAGACTTTGGGTCTTTTATTATTTCAACATAGATTTTAGTTTTATTGAAACCCTACAGTTGGCCAATAAACTCACTCTTTCAACAGATACCCCAGGAAAAGGAATCGATTGATTGAACTTCCTGAAGATTACAGTACTCTCCTCAATCAAGCCAGCCATTTCAAGTAAGTAAGGAGTCCTCTCATTTGACATCTTCTAGTTCTCTTCTGTCCATCCTTTCTCACTCGTCTGCATCATGTCCTCAGGTGTCCAAAATCCACCGATGATGAGAGGAAGCATCCGACTTTATGTCTCTTTTGTGGGGCTATGCTGTGCTCTCAGAGCTCCTGTTGTCTCAGTCAGCTGGAAGGGGAGGACGTGGGGGCTTGCACTGCCCACGCTGCGACCTGTGGAGCAGGAGTGGGGATGTTCCTCAGGTTAATCAGTCACACGGCACATTTTACATTAGTAGAATTGTATTTCAGGCCCAGAATTAGTTTGTCTTTTGGGTTTACTTTTTTTTTTTCTAACTGAATCACATTTTGTTTAATGATAACAGGATAAGAGAGTGTGAAATTGTGCTGATGGCCAGTCGGACTCGAGGGAGCACGTATCCCGCTCCATACTTGGATGATTATGGGGAGACTGATCCCCATCTTGGGTAAGAACCTATTCAGTTTATTTGTAGTATTACTTCTGTATTTTTAGACTTAAAAAACTCTACTATATAATACAGACTGGAGGATGTACTCAAGCTCAGCTGTTTGGCTTTGTCAGACAATTTTTACAGCTTGTGCCATCTATGAAAAGGTAGATGGATGATGTTGCTCGTAGGGGCAATGTACAGCAATACTGTGGCTAATATAATTGAAACTTTGGTGTCACTTGTAGACTTGAATGTTGAAGCTAAAACTGTTGCCATTGTAGACTACAAAAATGCATTTATTTGAGCTTTGTTGCAGATCTCAAATTCATAATTATGTGCTGATCGCACAGTGATAGCACATTCTCACAGTAGACCCCGATGAGCAACTTGCAGTTCAAGCCCAACACTTGGGCAGCTTTAACCTATAACACTACCTTCATGCACTTTCAGATTTGCATAAGCATTAAGTTTTTTTTTTATGACATAAAGAAGTGGTTTACACAGCTACGAAGTATGACTACATTTTTTTGTCATACCAGTGAAATACTGGGTTTGAGAAACCCTTGAATGCATTTGTTTCTCTGTGTTTTAGACGGGGTAATCCGTTGCACCTTTGCCCAGAGCGTTACAGGAAGCTAAACCAGCTGTGGCAGCAGCACTGCATCCTGGAAGAAATCGCCCGCAGCCTGGAGGTGGTCAACGTTATGTTTGCTTTTGAGTGGCAGATGTTGTGATGACTGCTCCAGCTGTGTGACTGGCCGATACCGAGCACGGCCCCTGTGCTCCCAAGACACATGCACGCACACGACACACACAAGCAATCAACCCAAACCCTTCTGTAATCAGAAAAGCCTGTTTCATCATAAATGAGTCTCCTTTGGAATCCAGAGAGAGTGGGGGGGGGCAGTCAAAATGGATAGAGGGTGATTGTTGTTGATTAATCCCAAGTCGCCTTGTTTCAGTTTGATTGTCTGCTGTAAGGATGAGTTTCTCCCAGAGTAATGTTATTTGCAAAGAAGCTCATTCAAATAAAGAAGAGCATCAGACACACACCAACACGTTTCTGTTATCACTTCATGTGTTTTTTTTCTTAATGATGCTGTGAATTTTCTGCGTTCTCTCTCTTTGTGTTAGAACTTATGATTTGTGATAAGTTATAATTGTTCAAAGATGCGGTTTCCAAGTACATTCATGTGGAAAACTTTAGCCTTTTTCGGAGATCCTATCCATTTTTGCCTTTGACCCTTTATTATGTAGAATTCCTCAAATAATTAAACCTTAACCTACTGACACCTTTACTTATAAATAGACACATGTATAATGGGCAAAACGTATATAGAATAAACATCATTTTCAAGATTGCTTCAAACAGATTGAGTATTCTCAGAAAAGTATACGGGAATCTGTCTCAGTGACTTCCTCATATCCTGTCCTCAGATGCACCAGTTTTCTGAATTTCAGCCATTCTTATAGTTACATAACTCTCACATCTGTGCTTACTTACCTTCAGAATTGTGAAATTAATTATATAGAGGGAATTCAAATACAATATGATATTGCAAGATCGCTTTTAGAAAAAAAGTTTTATTAAGCTTTATTAAGCTTGTAATCAAAAATAATTGGATGACCTGTTGTGCGACACATTGTCAACCTTTATCATTTGATGTTGACTCTACATTATCTGAGTTTTAGTTGTCAATGATCAATTGCAGTGTTTTATTTAAGAGGAAAAAAATCTTTTTTTAAATCCCAGTGTATGGTTTCAGGTACTCCATTATATTTCTGTCATTTCACTTAGCAAATGTGTGAATATATAATTTCTTCCTTTTTTGTTGTTGTGTTGTTTGACTTCATGATTTCCAGGCTGTGGAAATAAAGACACAAGACAATCTGTAGGTAGTCTGTTCCATAGCTCTGAATGGGGTTTAAAAACAACAACAGACCCAACAACAGTAGTGTCCAAGATTAGAATAAATCATTGTAAAAAGGAATGTGCTCTCGATTAAAGTTAACTGCTTTAAACGGTTATTCTGAAGTTGCACTCGAATTGTTCATTCTTTTAAGAAAAGGACAACAAAAACGTATTCTTGCTATAATAAGCGACTTCCCAGTTTTGTTGTTGGAGAAAGGAAGGAAGAGCACATCACATCAGCAAGGCTTCTTTTCAGAATTCAAAGTCCTCAAGCGGACAGTTTATTGTCAAACTTTTTGTAGCTCATCCCAGCAAAGTTTATATTTGAGCATTAAAACCTGGTGACATTGCTGAGGCACGAGAGAATCGTAGCAGTGGCTTAAATATTCTAAAAAAAAAAAAAGTAGTTAAGAATTTCTCATGGATTTCTGTCTGCTGAGCTACTTATGTGAAAACAAAGTACTGTTTAATATTCGCTATCCTTGTAACAACTTTGCTAATGCAGTTAGGCAACTCAGGGAAAAGGGCACACAAAAGATCCAATATTGGTACTACTAGTCTAAACACAAACTAATCACTACAGATCTTTAATTGTGAAATGTAATTTGTGAGCTTTCGCTTTTCTTGCTGTAAATCAAACTTCTGAGTGGGTTTTCTGGCATGCTCAGATGAAATCATGGGGAACAAGAACAGGTGCTTGAACTTCTAACCCATAGTTGTCTTCATCAAATAATAAATATAAGTACATTTTGATTCCAGTGTTGCAACTGACGGGTGTACAGAGTCTTTTTTGCAAAAACCACATGTTACACAGGCAACAGATGTCATTTGTAAACAGTAGATTAAAGCACAAGTAATCTTACAGAAAAATAATAGAAATGTATGCAGACTGGTGACAAATTAAAGGAATTTAAAGTGACAAAATGTGGTGGCTTTGTTATACTGAGGAGAACATTTGGTTAGCATGGTGTGGGTCCTGTGAACCCTTCAGAAAAGTTATGAGGATGGTTTTGGCTCAGTCCACATTATATGAGGGCTCAGTGAATGGATTGATTTGGGTGGAAATTATGTCACCAGGCCTCTATCAATTTTTTTATATGACCATCACATGATCATCGAAACACAAAATGATGCAAAGGTACATTTAAGGTGTTCTGGTAGCATTTTGTCACTTATTCCTTGCAGTTATCAAATGCATTTACATTAATGGTGACTTAAATTATGGTGTTGATATTAAAATTCTATCATTTAGGGTTCATATATATTTTCCACAAACAAAATGCCCATTCCTTCGCCACAGGTACAGCGATAAGAATTCACCAATGTAATGTGTATACGTTTCAAGGCCCTTTGTGGGCTTCAGGAATGTCGTCCATTGAAGTCTTTTGAGTGAAAAAGTTCAACTGTCTTCAGTTATTTGCTTCGGTGGAACATTGTCAGGACCATAGTGTGCTTTTGAGGTGGAGGGGACGTTAATGTTGGGGTCTCCATTAGTGGCTGTGTCTATCTGGTTACCCTTGCCAAGGCTCTTGATGATATTCAGGTTCATGCGGGCAGTTTCCATGAAGCTGTTTTCCAGCAGCCAGCCATCTGATTCGGAGTTGGGGTCTCCCTGTCTCAGGACATTTTCCAGAGAAGTCTGGAGGTAACGAACCCCGGTCAACACTGATAGCTGAAACGACAAGAGACCCTTACTGACCGGCTCGCTCATAGAAATAAACACAAAGCATGATGCAAAGATGTTAAAGTGGCTGAAAAAGTTAATCAGATTTTGTGTAGTTTCCCTTTAAACCCACCAACTCCAACTTGTGTTTCCTCACCTCAAATAACCAGGTGATGAGGACTGTGAGGCCGATGGACTGCATAATGTGTATGTAGTACTCCAGCAGCGCCTGTCGACACCCTTTCATCCAAAGGTTTAGCTCCTCCGTCTGGTGCTCGTAGTTGAAGTGTGCAGAGTTGTTGGTGATCTGCTGCTGGATGCAGGGCCGGGGGGAGTTGATGTTGCAGCAGCTGAATGGGACTCCATTCAGTAGGAACTTTCCATCCACGTTACTCCTGATTCGGCTAAAGCCAGAAAAACAAAGTTTAGAATTTCCCTTAATAGATCAGTGCTTCTGTGATCAGATTTTAAATGTGATGATGATGGTTTGGGAGTATATTTTTTATATATTTAGACAGTATTTTATTATTATACTGTGCTGATCTGTGCTTCATGCCCATTTTTTCTGCCCATTTTCAGTGTTACTGAATATCTATAGCACAGTGTAAGAAATTATATATCAGTATCAAATATGATGCAGGGAAATTATAATGAACTAAAACTCAACTAAAAATTCAAACTAGAAGGGAAAAAAACATTTTATTTGACTAAAATAACAATAAAAACTAAGTGAAATGATTGTGAACTTGCAAAACGAACTAAAATGAAATGAAAAAACAAAGATGAACTATCCTTAGTTTTAATATATGTTAGCTTGGTAAAAAAAAATTGTCAAAATTTGTTTTGTGAAGTTTTAAAGGACACATTTATTTAGACTTTAGGTGTCTACAAGATTGTGAGTCAACCCCTATCAAAATTAAAATGAGAAAATACAGAACTACAACAACTGTTGTTTCTTTCTCTGTTTGCCATTTGAACACAGCCTCTTAAATACGAATGCACTTTACCAAAATAGCACCCTGTTTCTGCAGTTTGTACTTACTCCACCACCTCTTTTTGGGACATATCCAGGTAACGGTTGCTTATCCACTGAATTTGAAACCAGTCCTTATAACCGTTGTTTCCACAGCACTGAAACTGCATCTGCAGCATGTCCACGGTGCGCTTTAGGAAGCAGCGTCCTGGTGTGTCTGTGTCCTTATAAAACCTCATGGCCTCTGTCAGTCCCAGGTTCAGAGACTCTTCCAGTTCCCAGTGCATGCAGTAACACATCAGAGCCCCTACCAGCACACAAAAGGTGAAGAAGAAGGTGCATATGATGTAGGGCAGCATGATCAACTTCCAGCGCAAAAACTTGGTGGTGTCCACACAGTCGTAGCAGATTTTCCCACCCAGGAAGTTTATGGCACAAGCGATGAGACCCACAGCTATAAGCGTGTTGGGAACATACTGGATGTCCCTCTCAGCCATCACCTCTCCTTGTTTATGGAGCTCCACCTTGAGGAAGAGGCCTAGGCTGAACAGGATGGCCCCCGTAACTACCGAGATCCAGTTTAGGATCCAGAGCACCTGGGCCAGCTTGTCTCTTTTGGTCTTGGTAAACTTAACTCTTAAGACTGCCATTGCCCGTAACACTTCCCTGAGTTTTCATTCAAGTCCAAGGTGGGATTAAGGGTAGGACACAGATAGAGCTGGAAAGAGGAACAGGTTATCTTCCAGAGGATGTGGAGGGACAAATAGAGGGGGTTTGGTTGTACAGTTCTCTGAAGGTCCTTTCATAAGCAGCTTAGCCTGGTAGCCGAGATTGATATCGTGTGGATGCTGCATTATGGTTGTACTGTAGGTGGTCTGTAAGCCTGTAGCAGTGAGAGTAGATAAAAAAAAACTCATATAACTGCACAATTTCTAGAAAACAGAAACACTTTTAAGAAACACTGCGCTGAAATGTGATCATCTGTATATACAACCAGAAATAGTATGATTTATATATAACCAAAATATATTGAAGAAACCGAAACAACTCTTCCCTCCCTCTAAAATCCCGAATAAATCCACGGCACTCACCTAAGTGTGATCATGATGAACATTTGATAACACTGCACTTCTGATTTTCAGGTTGTTTTCTTACAAACATCCTCAGATTTAGCCCAGAGCGGCGAGTAGTTGTAGTGACACAGATAGCGTGAATGCAGCCACAGCAGCATCAGAGTGAGACTAGCAGCCAAGTCCTGAACCTCCTAATCCCCTTTAGTCATTAATCAGTCATGGGCCCCATAAGGGATTTGGACCCACCTTCTGCCACCCATGCAAATCTGACTGTCTCGACACTGTGAAAGCAGTGGCCGATTGCCTTTCTCTCTCTCTGTGTGTGTGTGTGAGTGTGTGTGTTACCAGTAAAAGTTTTACAAAAGGATAAAGTTAAAAAAAAATCATCTTTGCATCAGCAGTATTGCCCTAACTGCAAAGTTTAAGCCATCTTTTAATGATGCAGAAAAATAAACATACAGTCTTTGGTGGGGGGTTTGTATTGAAGACTACATTAATAATAAAATGCTTTAAAAAAAGGTTTAAAACTGAAGCACATTGTGGTTGCAGTGCTCTCTAGTGGTAGAAACTTTGCAGTCAGGCTCCAGCTACTTTTATTATTTCATTTTGATTTGATTTTTCTATAAAATTCTTTGAAATATTTTGTTTTTTTACCAGCTGGCAATCCAAAATGAAGACATTTAGTCAAGTGAAAAAGACAATGACAAAACTATGCAGTGATCTGAAAAGCATGTGGTACATTTACCACTTTGCCAGTTAATAAAAACCACTTCACTGGTCAGAAATGACAAAAACAAGATTTAAACTGGAAGAAAAAATGGGAGTTTTCGTCTCTCTTTTACTTGAGACGTTCACTTTAACCCCTGATATTCTTACCTATTTTGTTCCCCGCCTATAACACACACGCAAACACACCGATGCAGTCACGACTACTCTGCAAATCAGCCAATGAAATGTTAACTGAGAGTGAGCTTAGAGGATTAACATGGACGAAAGTAGCTTGTGTAAGAAGAGAACGTTACTAGCGGGCCAGTCAGCAAATCCACAAGGCAGACAGAACTCACAGCAGTCACCACTACAGAGACCAAGAGGGAAGTTTCACTGACCCACAGCAGAAAACTAGACCACAGTCATTCCACCGAGTAAGTATGTGAAGACCCAACAAATGCAAAATCATACTTACTAAAGTCCTCATGCTTCAGTCTGGTCTTCCTTATGTAAGTGTGGAAACACTTATATAAATGGATTTTCTAGCTTTAAGTGTACGTGCTATTTAACCACTTAAGCACATTACATGGGCTACAGTTGAAAGACCTGTGCAATGCAGTAGGTAAAGTAGTTGTTAGATGTTTGTGTGTGATCTCCCTTGTCTTGGTTTCGATACCACAAGCTCAGCGTGATGCTGGACAAAGAGGGTCAGTGGTCTGAGGCATTGGCCAGCAATAACATGAAAGCCATCATCTGCTGGTTGAGGAAGCTTACAGCTGAAGGTAGAAAAGGAACATCCACTCATCATGAAACCAGTGCTCTGTACAATTTTTGCAAAGACCCTTTAATTCCACAGTTATTTGTTGTTTCCTTTAACACTGTATCTTCAACAAGGTTATACTGATGTGGGGGAAATCACACCAACATTTAGCTGCTGGGTACAGCGGACAGCAGAGTTTGCTAAAAAGGAGTTATTAACCTTATGTAAGTACATATTACATCATATTTTCAGTCTTTCTAAATGTGCAAACTTAAATTTGAAGTTGAAGTTACTTTGAGTAACATATACTTTGGATCTTTGGATCTATTGTGTCTTAATTATTCCCTCAGGCTTCAGCTGTTGCCAGGGTCTGTGGATGTTCCTGGACCGCGGCTCCTTCACTAGAGTGCACACGTTACTCCAAAAATTAAGGAACCTGCTTACATTGGCCCAGTGGGGAAGAAAACATCTCTGCTCAGCCCACCTCTGGCATGGTTTGTGCTAAAGATATCCTAATCTTTAATGCTGTGACATGATAAAAGCCTTTCTGAAATGCAATGTCTTCTTTATGCAGGAGTGGGAGTCCCATGTGTGGTCTGCAAGGACACATACAGCTCCTCAGACATCCGACATGGCTGCTGGAACAGAGAGCAGAGGATGCTGATGCAACACATCTGGCTGGGACAGCTGGTTCAGTGGTGGGGCATCATGGGGCTTCTGCCAAAGTTTCCTGGTATAGATATCATCACATCCCAATAAACTGGGATGAAGAACTGTTATTATACCTCTAAATCCTTTTGTTCTTAATGTTTGGTTCTCTGTTGTTTCTGTCAGAGACCCAAGAAGTGAAGCGTATCACTCAGATGTGGAAGGAAATGGATCACAGCCACCGAAAAGCCGGTCTTGAAACACAGGGGTAACTCTGAAAGGGTTTCATTTTAGAGCAAGTCTCTCTCTGAACATACTTTATCAATTTCCTACCTGTTTTTTTCCCCTTTAACTTCCTTACCTTTTATTAGACGGGAGGAGGGAGAAATGGGAAGATTCAAGTCTTTGATACAGAGCATGGTGACACAGCTATGCGAACAACACGGGTGCATTTGGATGTCTGGAGATTGCACAGATCCACGTTATCCTCCCCCTAATCTGCAGGCGCTGTTGAAGCTCGTGCTGATCCCTCATATTGACAACATGTCAGTCCAGGCCATTGTATCCATCCAAATCAGCAAAGCTTTTCTGTGAAACATACTGATTTGTTGCTTCTCTATGTGCACTTACTTAAGGTTAAATGTGTCTTAACTTTTATGACACAGCTCATGTACTTCATCCTGGATGTGGCAAATTTCCTACAGTGCAAAGATGACCTCCTTCAGGCTTTTTGTCATGCGTTCACAATTCCATCCACCTTTTCCCAACAAATCAGAGCCTTCTGGATGCTTGATCATGGACACACCGAGGTATGCAGCTGAAAACGAAACATTAAAAAGATAAGTGTTGAAACGGCCAAAATGGCATGCAGGTGACTCAAATGAGATATGTGCATACTTTAAAGTGATTTAATAATTTGCAAATAATAAGTAATGAAAGGAGCTACAACATTTTTTTCTTTTAATTGATAAGAAATTTACTTAACAAAGTGCTGTGCGCTATCTTACAACCAATCCCAGGCCTCCATGGAGCTGTTACTGAGCCCAAAGGCCTCTGTTCCTGCCCTCTCCTGGCAGCATCGTTGCATCATCCATTGTCTCCTGACAAGGAAACAGCCTCAAGAGGCATTACGGTACCTCCAGTGGGCCAGGCCTGCAGTAGAGACCACTGATGATGCCAAGCTGTTTGCAGATGTACTTATTCAAAGCAGGTACTATATGTTTGATAATGTAATGTTACTAAATAAAAGCTCACTTGCAGACTCAGTTTGTGCTTTCAACCCCCAGTTGTAACTCTGATGCTTGGGCTCTGTTGAAGAGAGGCCACACAGAGACTGAAGATATGAGCAAATACTTCCTCCAGACTTGTAAAGGAGTTGGCCTGTGCACAGAGGCTTTAAAGTACATTCTTGTTGAAAACAATGTGGGTGAATCACTCATTTACAGCAAGACAAAATGTACATACCAAGACAGCCTAGAAAGGACTTTTAACTCTCCCTAAAAATCTTTATCAGAATGAAGAAGATGGAGCTGAGACCACAGAGACGACACAGATGAAGAAAGGTATGAAAGATATTATTAAACAGTATTAGGATATAACTGAGATGTCATCTAATCACATTGTTTTGCAGAAATGCCACCATGTCCGCTGTCTGCCAAGCTCTACCGGGCTCAGAAAGTTGGCAAAGTCTCAACAGATGAGCAGGTGAAATTGGTCAGAAAGGCTGTGAAGGAAGTGAGGAAACCAGATTCCAAGTTGAGGTACTGAGGTTGTAGATGTCACACTTGGAGCAACTGCTTGAATTATGTTAAAACACAATATGCATTAGACACCAGATTTATGACGTGCACTCTCATTTCAGGGAGGTAGTGTGGCCAGAGCACACAGAGAGAAAGCCCAACAGCAAGCAAATGCTTCTGCCCACCGAGGCTCTGCGTCTACTCACATGCAGCTCTTCGCCAGTGCACATGGCAATAGAAACACAGCAAACAGCACATACAGCCGACCCAGAAGAAGAACATCCTGTCATTTACAATGTATATATTTTCATTGTCCTTGTTAATACTGGTTGCAATATACAATTGCAAAGGGATTTTAAGTAATGGCAACCCTTAGATTTTATCTTGTATTCGCAGCAGCAGCAGCAGCTGGAGACTCAAGAGAACATTTTTTCTTCTGAGGAGGATCTAAGATCCTTGTCTGCCTCATCCTCTACCTCAGCTTCACCCTTGCCTCTTAAGAAGTGGGACCCGCTTCACACATATAAAAGCACTCTGACCCTGCAGATGATTTCCTCTCTGCTGACGGATAGAAGTAGCCAAAGCAGGGGACAAGAAGAAGAACACAGACCCCACTCATCAGCTGGTGTTTTCCTAAATATCCCTGAGCTGGTGCTGACACCAGATGGCGCTACAGAGCCTGTTTCCTTCAGCAGCTTGAACAAAGACAGCATGGTAGAGCTGATGCTTTCTGCAGATGGTAAGCTTTGTCTTGGATTCTCTGCACACACCATACATATTGAGAGATTCCCAAGAAATGGAAGCACTTTCTTACGTTTTACAAGTGGGAGAAGGTGATGAAGCAGATGTTTTTCTGGAAGAAGATACTATCGGGGTTGACGGGCTTTCAAGACCTTCCACATATGAAAGCCTTCTTTCAGACACAAGGTCAGAGGTCATCATAAATCTCACAATGCTTATGATAAAGTAAATTATTAAAACTGGTTGATATTTGGTGCAAGTTGAATTTCCAGTATGAATTTGACAACAATCAGGGCTGCCTGATAATTATATCTGGCTTAATTGTCATCCACCGAGTGATCACATAACTAGCTGCTACACGAGCTCATGAATATATCAGTCCTGGCCCCTCAAATGTCACTCAGCCAACCTTCTCCTCTCACTGATTTTCAGTTTCACTGAGGTAGCCCCAACTCACTGCGTCCAGAAAAAGAAACCTCATCAGGTAGGTAATAATTTAAATTTTAAAGTACATAGTGACTCTATTGGTTCAGTATCTAATTAGCAGCTGTGTTCTCTGTGAGTGTGTTTACACTGTATACTGTATGCCACCAGCAAGACCAACCACAGGGATGCTCCAGCCAACACCTCCCATGTACCTCAGCTGAAACAACCCACGACATGCTGACAGATCTTCATCAGAGCTTTGTTTTGAATTGGTCTATACCCAGGGGCTCGCCAGGGATGGGTGAGCAGGACAGCTCCCTCCTCTTCTCTGTGTGTAGCTCCACCTTTCTTTACACATCTGTCAACCCCAGCCCAACCTGCAACACTGAAACCACCTCGGTTTATTTGGGCACAAAGAATGAGCGCCTCCCTGAATCCATGTTAAGAACTAATGAATCCTCTCACTCAGCCTGGCTCGATCATTGCAAAATGGGCAAATGGTGGAAACAGGATGCTGAGACTGGATGTAGTGTTTCCAGGTGTCTCATAGCTGCTACAGAGCTAAGCTATTACAGCCGGTGCATTTTGGATCACAAAAAGTCTAAACAAATAATAATATACCTCTAAAAGTATGCACGAATCTATGCAGCCATTTGGTGCTCAGTGATCAGCAGAGATAACAAGACATGTTGCCTGCTCAACCTTTAGAGCTCTGGAAACAATTCTATCTTTTGCAGT
>NW_024582377.1:1242677-1280459 GCF_018398535.1 Haplochromis burtoni
GAGAGAAAGCCCAACAGCAAGCAAATGCTTCTGCCCACCGAGGCTCTGCGTCTACTCACATGCAGCTCTTCGCCAGTGCACATGGCAATAGAAACACAGCAAACAGCACATACAGCCGACCCAGAAGAAGAACATCCTGTCATTTACAATGTATATATTTTCATTGTCCTTGTTAATACTGGTTGCAATATACAATTGCAAAGGGATTTTAAGTAATGGCAACCCTTAGATTTTATCTTGTATTCGCAGCAGCAGCAGCAGCTGGAGACTCAAGAGAACATTTTTTCTTCTGAGGAGGATCTAAGATCCTTGTCTGCCTCATCCTCTACCTCAGCTTCACCCTTGCCTCTTAAGAAGTGGGACCCGCTTCACACATATAAAAGCACTCTGACCCTGCAGATGATTTCCTCTCTGCTGACGGATAGAAGTAGCCAAAGCAGGGGACAAGAAGAAGAACACAGACCCCACTCATCAGCTGGTGTTTTCCTAAATATCCCTGAGCTGGTGCTGACACCAGATGGCGCTACAGAGCCTGTTTCCTTCAGCAGCTTGAACAAAGACAGCATGGTAGAGCTGATGCTTTCTGCAGATGGTAAGCTTTGTCTTGGATTCTCTGCACACACCATACATATTGAGAGATTCCCAAGAAATGGAAGCACTTTCTTACGTTTTACAAGTGGGAGAAGGTGATGAAGCAGATGTTTTTCTGGAAGAAGATACTATCGGGGTTGACGGGCTTTCAAGACCTTCCACATATGAAAGCCTTCTTTCAGACACAAGGTCAGAGGTCATCATAAATCTCACAATGCTTATGATAAAGTAAATTATTAAAACTGGTTGATATTTGGTGCAAGTTGAATTTCCAGTATGAATTTGACAACAATCAGGGCTGCCTGATAATTATATCTGGCTTAATTGTCATCCACCGAGTGATCACATAACTAGCTGCTACACGAGCTCATGAATATATCAGTCCTGGCCCCTCAAATGTCACTCAGCCAACCTTCTCCTCTCACTGATTTTCAGTTTCACTGAGGTAGCCCCAACTCACTGCGTCCAGAAAAAGAAACCTCATCAGGTAGGTAATAATTTAAATTTTAAAGTACATAGTGACTCTATTGGTTCAGTATCTAATTAGCAGCTGTGTTCTCTGTGAGTGTGTTTACACTGTATACTGTATGCCACCAGCAAGACCAACCACAGGGATGCTCCAGCCAACACCTCCCATGTACCTCAGCTGAAACAACCCACGACATGCTGACAGATCTTCATCAGAGCTTTGTTTTGAATTGGTCTATACCCAGGGGCTCGCCAGGGATGGGTGAGCAGGACAGCTCCCTCCTCTTCTCTGTGTGTAGCTCCACCTTTCTTTACACATCTGTCAACCCCAGCCCAACCTGCAACACTGAAACCACCTCGGTTTATTTGGGCACAAAGAATGAGCGCCTCCCTGAATCCATGTTAAGAACTAATGAATCCTCTCACTCAGCCTGGCTCGATCATTGCAAAATGGGCAAATGGTGGAAACAGGATGCTGAGACTGGATGTAGTGTTTCCAGGTGTCTCATAGCTGCTACAGAGCTAAGCTATTACAGCCGGTGCATTTTGGATCACAAAAAGTCTAAACAAATAATAATATACCTCTAAAAGTATGCACGAATCTATGCAGCCATTTGGTGCTCAGTGATCAGCAGAGATAACAAGACATGTTGCCTGCTCAACCTTTAGAGCTCTGGAAACAATTCTATCTTTTGCAGTGTGTGTGTGTGCGTGTGTGTGTGTGTGTGTGTGTGTGTGTGTGTTAAGGGTCAGAACTAATTGTTTGTCAGAGGAACTGCAGGGGTGCAAGATGCAGGCACCAAAAGCAGGGGGGCTTGGCTGCTAGGAGAGGGAGATTGGAGAGGAAGTGAGGTGTCAGAGATTGGTTCCCTTAACCTTGCTGCAGCATTCAGTGATCCATTAAACAGCATCCCCTCCCTCCCTCCCCCACGTTTTCTGTCAAAGGGTGTACCGTCTACCACCGCAGGCAGACCTCCCTCCATCTGCTGATCACCGTTGAGCCTCAGGGAGCGATGGCCTGTTGGCCCGTACTGATGCCCCAACCTTGTCGCAGAGACAGCGGTTAAAGACGTAACAGTGGAGCAGTGTTGCATAAAAGATAATAGTGTCAGACTTGTTGTTACCAAGATCCCCATTTATGTGATGTGTTCATCACTGGATTATGACTTCTAAGGAAATTCCAACAGAAAACAATATTGATAACATTTCTGTTCATTTGCAGATGACAAGGGACTTTCTCTTGTTCTAGGTCAGCCTTATTCCTGTGGACTCGTCAATTTTTTGGACTTCACTGCAAAGCAAAAAGGAGAAAACAGAGATGGAAATCAGGTACTTTGTTCTGACACACACCGTAAAATGTACAACATGTGTTATGATGAGTCTATTATGCATTCATCACAAAATTGTCAATAGGGGTCACTATTGTTCCAGTTAAGATGCTCAATAATATTTGGATGATCTCATTTTTAGTCCCGGAGGATTTCACTTCATCACATCACAGCCTGGCAGGTCCCCTCTTTAGTACCTTTCATCCACATTTCTCCCGTCCCTCTGCATAAACATCACTGCTTTTAAGACCTCCGCCTGCAATGATGTCATTGTCCAAAGTCACGTGATTTTTATGGGGAATTTTTCTGGAGTATCGTGGAGCACAGGTGAAACATCCACGAGATGCCAGGAACATGGTTACCATTTCTTTGTCAAAAACAAAGTGGCCACTGCTCTGTAACACATTTCCTTCCATTTAAATGCTGCTTGTGCGTTGACCTGAGTGTTACACTTCTAATAGCACTGTGCAGATATGACCACATAATTATTTTACAGAGGTTTCATTGGATAATTGTTTAATTGGGATGTAGTCACCTAATTATTTTGCTCTGAACTAGGGACCATATGGCGCTTGGCAGGTGAAACGCAATTAGGCCATGCTAATTTATGATGATTATACCTGAGCATGACTGAACAGCCTATACTGTACAAAAATGTGTCTATCAGGGCCAATCTATTTTAGTTGTAGAGTGCATATTTGGAGTGATGGCATTGCATTCATTACCCTGCAGTTTCTGTGTAAGCGTGGGTTTCCAGGGGGTTGTTTAGTAGGAAGGGCTGTTAGTGTTACCTAATTGTTCACCGAGGCCAGAAACAATACTTGTAGGATTTGCTTAATTGGCAGATAGAGAGATTAATCACTAATGAGTGAAATTAGTTGAAGACAAACACTTAACGACTGATCAAACTATCATGTTCTTTGTGCCAGTGCGACTAAAGATAATAATAAAATCGGGATATTAAGCAGTTATTAGTTCAAACTATAAATTTGGATTTGGCCCCACATGACCTCAAGCATGACTGTTCGTGATGATTACTGGCACAGTTATAGATGAGATTTTCACCATGTGGAGCAAACAAAGTCATCCATCAAATCTTAGGAGCCCACTAAGAAATCACGGCCGCTTAAAAAGATATCACAAAATTAAATACTATCGACTTTGCTGTCTTTATGAAAACACCAATATTTGCACAGAGAGAGGCGGGGAGCGTTTGTGTGGGGTGATGTTGCATGTTGAAACGTTCATGATTCAAGGGGAGATGAATGGCCTCTATTAGGAGCATTTAATCAGTAGCTGGCCCAGTGCTCCCAGTCTCCTGCACCCCCTGGGGAAAGATTAATGGGTACAGGATATTTCATCAGGTCCTCCACATCACTGCTCAGGATATGAGGCTGTAATTGTGTCTGTTTTTGCTGTTGTTTCGTGTTGCAGGCGGAGAAAGATGAGCCCGCAGGTTGGAGCAGTTCGGGGAAGGTTTCCCAAGGAGCCATAAGGAGTGGCAGAGCAGGATCGAGAAAAGGCAAACGAGTGAAGAGGGCATGATCATCTGCAAGACAAAGAACAGCCTCTAATGTGATGCATTTTAAATATATTTAAATTAAAATCTAAAGGGAAAAAAATCACTCCAATGTTAAAGTTTACCACAAAGAGTGTTAACCTCCACCAGATTCATCCTCCAATCACCTGGTCAGATACTTTTGACAGCCTTTGTTCCCGCCCAGTGGTACTGTCCCACCTCACCCTTAATCTTCTGCTGTAATGTCTCGTGTCAGCAATACTCAGTAAATGATGAGACATGAATTCTTAAATATTGCTATGAACTAAGACTCGAGTAAAGAGTAGTAAGTCTGAGTTACATTATGTCTTTTTTGACTTTCCTCTGATGAACATAACAACGTTGCGTGTTTCGATTCAAGTATAGATGCACTACATTTAAAATGCACTTGTGATGTCCTTGAAAATGATTGTGCACTTTAGATTCTTCACTGGTTTCCTCCTCTTGGAAAAAAAAGGGATGTTTGCTTTGCTGCCATTGCATCTCATGAAAAATGGATGACCTCCCAAGGCTTTCTTCTGCCCATTGCTCTTCATATTTGCACAAAGCCCAGGGACTGCATTTGGGTTAGCATCCTCCCTCCCCCCATCCTCCCTCCTTCTTTCTCTCCCTCTGTGGTTTGTTCGCGGGGTGAATAACTTAACACATATTTCAGCTTGACACACTTCTGCTCTGGGTTTCCCCTGGGTGCCCAGTTCACGAGCCCACACATGCTGTATTATTTAAAAGTGGGGTTTGGAGTTCTGTGCGTGTAATCTCCTCTTTGTGTAAGGGCCGGGGGACTGCCTTATGAAGTTGTTCGGCTTTTCCTTATGACCTTGTATTTGTGACTAGATGATATTTCAAGTGTAGCCAAAAGACACGAGAAGCATACCAGCACAGTTATGTTTTTTGGCAATATAAGCTTTATTTTTTTTTGGAAAAAAAAAAAAAACACATCTCACAAACAGCACAGTCTGTATCATAGCAAAAATGGTGTACAGTACAAAATGATGGATTACAGGAAATAGAAATCCGGACAATATATCATGAGCACAAGAATAAAAATCGAACGCAGCAAAAATGCACGAGGAGGATAATAAATAATGCCTAATGACGCTAAAAAGCAAACTGTCTCAAAGTCTTGGAGTGAAATCAGCTTTCAGCTTAACACACACACACACACACACACACACACCCACACACACACACACACTAACTCAAGCTAATCTAAAAGCTGATACCATCGTGGAAATCAGAGTGCGGTGGCGAAAATGACACATAAATCATGTGCCGGCAGATGATGCAAAAAAACCCTGCGGTTTGCAAGATGGATACAAATAGCCACATGATGTGTGGAAAACTCTCATATAAATACTTGTCATTGTGTTGCGAGGACTGTTGTGGTGAAAAATGCAGGATTATTAATCTCCTAAACGAAAACGTCTTAATAGGAACCTCTGATGGTGATGCTGTGCACCCAGAATACACAACCCACAGTGGATTTTCCAAACACACTTCGATGTTTGGAATTTTTAATGTTCTTGAGTGTAAAAGCTATTCCACATTTTTCATCTCTGTATTCTACAACATCACATTCACATTCACAAGGTTTGGCCTTGCGTGAAGGCCAGTCATCATACTGTCAACATGAAACATTCAGACCTTGGTGCAACATGGCAGCAGGTGTCTTGCCCACTGGAGGGCACTGTGCGCAGTGCAAAAGCTAGGTGGCCAAGAAAAGGGTGAGACACCTTGGCCAGCTCACCAGATGGGCTCACTGAAGCGTGTCAGGTGGCTGTGACAGCTACCTGCCCTTCCTTAAGGACTGTCACCATGTATAAACAAACCATTACTCTAATTTGTGAGTATACACTTATGTGTGTGCAAAATGTGTGCTTGTGCCCAAGGAGATGATTATGCTGAACCTTTTTAGAGTTGCCCCTTTAATATCTTTCCTATACAGGAAAATGTTCATAGTAGTATTATTATCAGTAAGTTTTTGGTATATATTTTAATATATATAGTTATATATTTTACAGTTTTAGCAGTTCAATGTAAGTCTCTGGAAATCGTGCTGTGCAGCAAATGATGTAGAACTTTAGTTTATGTTGTGGAGGTCACAGAGTTTATAATATTGGGGAAATGTGTAGAAAAAACTAAAATAGTGCCATCAAGGGGCATTTTTAACTGTATCTAGCTTCAGTAAAAATACTGGAGATTGTAAAAAATGAAAGGGGTGTCAATACAAGAACTTATACATTATTATTTCTACCTACGGCGGAGAGAAAATTATTATCTTGGTCACTAAAAATATCATAACTAACTGTAATATACGTAAGCCACTGCGAACGGGTATATTAATGAAGAGGAATGTCTCCACAGCTTGGACGTAGATAAGATGGAGAGCCCTGAAGGCCTCTGCCTGCTCATTAATTTGCAGCAAAGCAACGTCGGATGCTGCGCCTCCGCTCGTCAGTCTCCACTGCGCAGCCGCAGTTGCTCCAGGACGCTGAGTGCAGAGCAGGGAAGACAGAAAAATGGCCCTCGACAATTTGATTTTCGCCCAGTGCATCCTTTATTTTTTAGCTTTCGTTTTCGGTTTTATCGCCGTGGTGCCTCTGTCTGAAAACACGGAGGATTTCGGGGGGAAATGCCTGCTGTTCACGCGGGGTATGTGGCAAAATGAAAACATCACTGTGATGAAGCAGCGCTTCATCGTGGAGGAGTGGGGACCCGAGTCCTCCTGCAGCTTCATCACTTTTGTCGGGATAGCGTCCCTCATCCTGTCCGCAGTGCAGGCTTGGAGGCTGCTGTTCTTTCTGTGCAAAGGACACGACGAGTGAGTGACCGTTCACTTGTGCCTCTTCCTTAAATAGAAGCTCATTCGAAAGCTTATGAAGCAATACCACTCCAGCGGTCTGAGTGTAAATGTGCCATTCCTGTCCATCTCCCACGCCCTTGTTCGTGCACTGTCTTGTATATTTCATAGCCTGCATGTATTATACTCTATTTTATAGCGGATGGAAATGGGCACGGAAGCATCCTGTAAAATGTCAAGTCACTGCCATCTCCCAAAGATGGGGGAATACTCATTTTAAACTAGAAATCAAAGCCTATGCTTCACCTACTATTTTATGTGACATCAAAGCAACTTATGTGTCATTATGTTGATGTGTGTTTGAAAGACTTAATCATAAGAGTTGCATACGTCATGCAGAGTAATAGGCCTCAGTGTCAGTTTTGTAACATACTCCAGAGATGTTGAGGGTTTTTGCCTGCCCTAACCCAGTTTGTTTTGTATTTCTGTTCTGTCTGCCTGCAGCTCCATCTTCAATGCCTTCCTCAACCTGCTCATTAGCTCCCTGGTGGTGTTCACAGTCTTTCTGTCCAGCACCATCGTTAGTGTGGGTTTTAACCTGTGGTGTGACGCCATCACCGAAGGTGGGACTATGCCCAACAGGTGAGAGAGAAGCGCAGGTGTTCTACTTTTTCCGGATGATGCTGTGGTATAGTCCCTCTAAATGCCACTTTCTGTTTAGCTGTGAAGACATGCAGGATACTGATCTAGAACTGGGTCTGGACAACTCTGCTTTCTATGACCAGTTTGCTATAGCTCAGGTAAAAATCTTTTAAAATTAACGTACAGACAGTATAACGAATTTAACAGTCGGAGTAAATGCAACGACTGCTTTTACTCTTTCAGTTTGGGCTGTGGGCCGCCTGGCTCACCTGGCTCGGGATCACTGTGATGGCTTTTCTGAAGGTCTACCACAACTACAGACAAGAGGACCTGCTCGACACCTTGATCCACGAGAAGGAATTGCTGCTCGGCCGCTCTTCACGCCGCGGCTCTGACCTCAAGACCGGCCTGATTTAGAAATCAGCAAGACGCACAAACATACACGTTCATTCACAGTTAACCATATAGAACCATGTAGTCCTCTTGCCTGCCGTGACCAACACCAGTATTCGCCTGTGTAGACAATCAGAATCAGTTGGCGTTTGCTCCCACGAAGATGAATTGAATCAAATCGACAGTTTTAGCGGTTTTCCAGAAGTAACTGAAAATAAAAGCTACAGATGGTTGTTAACCTTTCCTGTGCTATATTGAGATAATCCATCCCTTATTCAACCCCAACCCAGATTTGATAGTATTAAAACTTTTTTCTTTTAAACAAAAAAATACATCTTTTATCAAATATACGTTGTTGATTAGTAAAAAACGGTATTAATGGTTTGGCCAGTTTGGCCGGTGGATCTTGTCCTTGTGAAATTTCTGCATGGATCTAAAGCATGTAAAATTTCTCAGGTGCTTTTTAGACACAAAGGAGTTTTTTTTCTTCACCAATAAATGTGTTCCTAACTTAGGCTTCTTTTTTTCCTGCCAGTATCCACAGTGCGTCTCTGCAAAGTGAGAACTGCATGCTCCAGCATAAACTGTGTGTGCATTTGCAGCATCTTTACACATTTATCAGCAGCTACAAAAGGCATTTTATAACAAAAAAAAAGAAGAAAAAAAAAGACAAATTGCAGCTCTACACATTCGTGCATTTGGCAGGCAGTCTAAAAGGCTTTTAGCAATCTGTGTGAGATAAGAAAACAGATCCTATCTTGTGCCATTTAGCAACTCAGGCTTCTTCTGCACACTTTATAGGCTACAAACCAATATACTCTATATTACTGTGACTAGACACACAAGTATACCTGCATGCACTTCTCCCTCTCCCTGTTAAATCCCACGCTCACTTATTGACAGAGGTTATGGGAAGAAAGGAAAGTCGGCCGCTTCACTTTGATAGGCAATGACAGTTTTTATTTCAAAAACAACTGAAATAAAAAAAGCAAAAAACGGTAGGAACTAAGAAAACCCTCCATAAAGGCACTTCTTTCAAAGTGACCGTAGATGTTTGAACAGCAGTGAAATGCAGCTTTAAGCTAAATGTGCATCTACAGGACATAAGCTCACTGGGTATTGTTTTATTGCTAATGACGATTTCGTTTGACAGTACAGAGTCGAGAGTATTCCTTTTCTCCGGTACATCTGCAGTCTACAGTCAAACGTGAGATCTCCAAAAAAAAAAAACAAACAAACTCGTTTTATTTTGAGTTCCCTGAAACCTGTTGTATAAAGTGTTTTAATGGAATATATGTGATGTGTGTTATTGCTCATAATGAGAGATATGTGGGATGTGCATCACTGTGCCCTTTGATTCCTATAATCCATTTATGTGGTGATTTGGCTGTTTGAACTTGACTTGCCTTGTTTGATAAAGGGACTCATACAATAACGTCTGGCTCTGTTAAATTTCTGTTTTTGGCCTCTAAAATAGCAATTACCTTTTTTTTTTTTTTTCTGTTATGTATTGCAAATATCCGTTCAACCCACGCACTTCCATACACTTGACATCAGAATTAAAACCTGAATGTTTCATTTGAATATAAATGCTACAGATAACAAAAAGTTAAAAAAAAATCCATATAACCAGAAGTCCGATAGTTGCGTAGAAGCAGATATACAATATAGAAGAATAAATAACATTTAGCATAAAGTATTTTTGTGGGATTCAGGCAGTTATAAAGAGGAACACTGTCAGAAGCACAAGCATTCGTTTGGATTGAGTATATTCTCTTTCATGATAGGTAATATTGTGCTGCAGATTATTATCCTCCGTGAAACTAGCATTCAGCTGACAGGCAACCAGACAGTTGGAAAAGAACAAGGTGTTTTTCATGTCCAAGTCATTCCGTGAAGTGATGCGGCCCTGTGTTTTCTTTTTTCAGACCATCATTAAACAGTTTACACATTCATGCTTCTGTCTGCCTCCTCTCAGTGTGCCAATCAGAAGTGCCAATCAAAGTCGTTTCCCAGACCTCTCTACATTCATTTATGTGCAATTACAAGGCTAAATACTGTGATAGTCCTTAGTATATTGAGCCATATATACACATTCATTTCCGTGTAATATCTGGTATACACAAATCATGTACCGTAACAAAATAAATTTGCATTCCACGGAAACATCCACTCACAGACAGCAGACTGTGACATGAATAGAAGAAAAAAATGAACTGTTGTGGAGATTATGCGAGTGTTACATGTCAGCGTCAACAGTGCAGATGTGCAAAATGCCGTTACAACTTAAATATGGAGTGGCATGCCCACCACCTTAGTACATATATACATACAGACATGGAAGCTACATATTTCTGGGATTACACATTTTCCCTTTTTCATGGTGAGAGTGGAATAAAACCACAGACAGTGTGTAGAGCCTTGCCAAATGGCTGAGGTGTTTGTAGGCCCGGGCACCTTCAAAGATAGGAAAAAGAGGGATCTAAAAAAAACAAAAAAACTAAAAATTAATAATAAATTAAAAGAGGCTCCATGTCTCCACCTGTGGTTGATAACAGTCACTGCATTGTCAACCATATCCAGCAGCCCCACAGAAGCTGTTTCATGTGCAGCAGGTAGACTGCCAAAGCGGCCTCCAGCTCCTCGCACACTCTCTGTGGACGCCGACGGTCTGTGCAGTACATGGCAACGCCCAGGAATGACATCAGCAGGAAGAGGCAGGTGAACAGGGCAAGGTGGGGGCGGGATGGCGTAGTCTCATAGGCTGCACAGGGAAAAAAAACCAGACCGGTTTTTCAGAGTTTTGATTTGTAAATGACGAGCATTTGAATTGCACATTTCTTTTGTCGTTTGAGGCGAGGCCTCAAGTGTCAGGTTTCAGAGGATGTTTTTGTAGATTAGTTATAGATTAGTTAAGCTTACATTAATATTTGCTGTTCCAGGCATTGTTAAACAAGACGTGACAGTGGCGTGCTAAACTCCCCATAGCATGTGTGCCACGTGGAGTCCTAACAATTCTAATGCTAATGCTGCTACAAGCCTGACAGCCTCTTTCCTCTTTATGAGTGCACTTTTGAAACTCTCGTGTGCTCATTAGTAAAGTTATTTTTCAGACAGACTTACCACCTAAACAGTCACAATAAGGAATGTCTGCAAAGCCAAAAGAAAAGAGGTCAGTCAGTCACTGAAAGCTGACCTCATGATGTGCAGCAGCTACAAACCAGCTGCTGTACCCTTTCAGTCGCCACTGTCTCTCTTGAACAGACTCCACAGTGCCTCATTTGCATGCATAATTAATTAAAAAGAATAAATCTCTTGCTCATGTGTGGACACCTCTTGGCATTACGTTATTTTTAAGTAGCACAGAACCCTCAAATGACAGTAGTTTATGATGCAATTTCTGGGTGTTTTAATACTAGCTGGGTTTCCTCTTTAATGTAAATTCGAAGGCATGTGCAGCTTTGGGCTGAGGGTTCCTATCTAAGCTGGGATAGCAACACATTTTTAAGAATAAAAATACCAATGAAAAGCACCAGAGGGCAACATGTTCTCTGTGCAAACACATCTTGCAGCCTAAAACCGAGCAGGATGGACTCATTACAAATTGTTCGCGTGCATGCTTTCTCACCGTGCACTGTGGTCTCAGGCTCCCTGAATCGAACTCTGCGCTCGCCTTTACGTTTGTGGTTGAGTTCTGTGTCTAGTCCGTAGTTGGAACTTGGCTTCTTTAGGATGGAGGTGGGGACTTTGCTGTTGGTTAACTACATTAGATAAAATTCACATTGAGCACATTCATTGCATTAAAGGCCAGCAGCAAACAGCTGGAACAGATCTATTCCAAAGAAGCTGCCTCATATAACACAGAAATAAATCAGAATAACACCAACCAGATACACTCAGGTGTTTTACCTACCTTAGGTTTAAGTGTGTCTTCCTGATGGTGGTGGGTATCCTTTCTGTGGCGTACCTCTGAGTGTTTCTCCCGGTGGGAATGAGGAAGACAGCTGACCGAGTCTCTGAGAGACTCTGCAGCAGCGAAACGTTTGGACAGTGCAGACACACACTGACCCAGAGAGTCTAGGAAGAGAACCATGACCATACAGAACATGAGACGAGCAGCTTAACATCGAAGTCTCCAGTCAAGACAGAGCAGAGCTCAAGCTCAACATGCAAATGTACAGGAGGCAAGACGGAAGTGTGTTAACTCTGTCTGCACCGGGTACAGTGCAGCCGTGGGAGTTCAGCACAACTGCACAGTGCTCACTGTGCGAAAAAGCTATCAATTATATCAGGCCCTCTAAAAAAATCTGGATCTCATCACAGTTTATAAAAAAGAAATAAATAGAAATAAAAATTAGCCACTACAGACTACACACACATTGCCTTAAAGTTGCCTACTATTGTGTATGTGTCAGCATTGCAGGATAAATTCTCTCTTAGATGACTTCAGTTATTAATAAAAACATGCTAGTTACAATAATATCTTAGGTCAGTTATTTAGTCCATGTTTTTACTTCTGGGGAGAACTTTGGCTTTTTAATAGGTGCAGACTTGAATCAAAGATGACTTGAAATGAAGTGAAGGCTCAGATATTTTGGGACAAATATGCAATTATAATTTCAACATATCACATACAGTTACAGTTAAGTCTACATCAGCTTGAAAATACATGCAGGCAATGTTCTAGCAGAGGGAGGGGCTGACTGACCTACTTAATGGTCAAGGGTATGTGAGGGACATGGGGTGTAAACACTTAAACCTGCCATCATGGTGCAGGCCAAAAAGGAGCCCTTTCTGCTCAGTGCAAAATGAAACAAAACAATGCACAGAGCCTTAATTTTTCCAGCGTTTCACCAAACATTTTAAGACAAACTGAGGTGAACAACAAGTATTTTTCCCCTTTTTAATGGTCTATATTCATGTCTTGGTGCAGCTGCTCTTGTTCTGCACGGGTGTCTCTGTAAGCTGACTCAACACTAAACTGTTTCTACGTCTTAACAAAATGCACAGTTCAGAGTCAGGTAAGCCAAGCATGCACACTGTGCAACAAATCCACAACCTTAAACTGTCACTCTGCACGTTCCTGTGTCCAACATCACCACAAATGTGAATTAATTTAACATTTTCATGGCATGAGACTGTGTTGTGTGCGCTCTACAACAGGGATTAACATCATAAGACACGGAGGTCTCCACCCTTATTCTATATACTACTCTCTGAATCATACACCCATGTTTGTTTTCACTGTATATTTATGTGCGTACAGTAAATCCCTGTGTCATAAGTGTTTAGTCTGTATTATTCAACTATCCTTTACCTGAATATTCAGTCTTGCCAATTTCAGCATATACGGTTGCCATGAGCTCAAGGCTTCTAGCTGTAATTGGATGGTCATTTCCAAAGGCCCTCTGGTGAATCTTTGTAGCCTGAAAGAAGCAGAGATGTATTATTTTAAAGCTTACAGAAGAGTTATAATATTCTATTGGTTCAAATATCCGATTTTTACATACCTTACCGCTGTATTCTAGGGCAAGATGAGGTCTAAAAGGAAAAGGAAAGACAAAGGAAACGAATAAACTAAAGGCAACGCCACTTTGTTTTTCTGGAACAAATATTTGCTGACAATAAATGTGTTATGTTAATAATGGATGACTTAGAATTATCAAACATCATCTAGCCGACATTTTTCTTCCGTTTGAAAACATAAACATGTTACGGGCAAATATTTCCAGTGATGATAATAATTCCAGACCACAATGAAGCAGAAAAGGCACGCGCTTCATTGTCAGGGGAGCATATCAGTTTCTGTGTTCGGGGCACATCAGCATGACAAATCTAAACACACGTGTGCTGTGATTGGACACGGACAGCAGGGCTGCGGATGCTCAGGTACTTTATGGAGGAAGTGGAAACCTTCTTTTTCTGCCAGCACTGCCATCCACTGTCTATTCTCAGGGTGAATTACAGAGGGCATGGCGCTCACAGGTTGGTTTACTATCTCCGGCCCCTCTGCCTCACTCCTGCTTAGTGTTAAGCTAGGTGAACACGATGGGTTTCATTGAAGATCTGCCAGCTGTTCCACTCATATTGGCACTGAAAAGTCTGCCAAGGACATTCATCACCCTAACACCCTCACGTGTGCCTATAGATGTTGAGCAAGCTCTGTTTAGTGTGACAGATGTCAGCTTCGCTGTTCCAAACCCATACTTTCCTTCAATTAGTAATGGTCAGGTGTCAGTTTGCAATGCTTTAGAAGGTCTTTCTCAGAGGATACGTGATCAGCAAAGGCAGAAAAGCCCTTCACTAGCTCAAAGGACTTCCTATGACATTGTTAAAAGATTTAGTAACAATTACAACTTCCTGTCTGTAAGGAGGAAGCTCTAAAACCACCGCTTATAGCGGGCGCAGTAAGAAATTGGTCATTATTTAAAGAAACCAGAGTCAGTTTGTGTGCAGTTTTTGATTATTTTGTTCAGTCTGTATAATCCTTTCAGAGTAAGTTTGCGAAGTCTGGAAAGAAACCACCAAAGAGCAGAAACGCAATCCTCCACAGCCATGCACAATCAGTACCATCTCATTTAACTTTAACTACTGCATGCTGCTTGCATTAATGAAGCAGTGTAACCAGCCCTCCACCGAGCACACCTTCCACCCTCTGTCACCCTCTCAGGCAATCAGGTTAAATGGCCTAATCCCAACAATGAAAACAGAGGCACAGAAAATGGGTGCATTCTGTGGCCTAACAAAGTACCCCTGCAACAGGAGACACCAGATCCAGTTAAGGTGTTCCTTCTGTAACGCTCGCATAGAGCGCGGTGTCTTTTTTCTCTACATCTGCATGAAAATTTGACCATGGCTGAAAAGGCTTGAAGCTGTGGTTTGTTTGGTTGAAGGAATTTGCAGAAATTTCCAGAATGGCAAAACTGCATGTGTAATAGAGATGGCTGCGCTTATAGTTTTGGATAATTAATAAAGATTAAGAGATAGCAACAGAAAAGGTCATCAAACCTTTAGAAAACAGAAAACTCGAAGAAGTTAGGTGACAGTAATTTATTCCTTTTTAACTCATCTTGACATTATTATTAATAAGATGATGACTTCACTTTATAAACAATGGGTTATTCATAATCAAAACGATTAAAATCTTTAACAGCAACAAAGGCAAAACTTACAGTTTGCCTTGTCATATTTAAGCCAGCAACATTTTTTTCATCTCTCTTAGACGATGATGGGCAAAATACAGCAGAATATACAAAAGCACGCACACAGCAATGCCTACATCATGCATAAATGATAAATAAGTTAAAGCAAGCACTAAAAGTCAGTTTATTTAATACGGAGAGACCTGAAAGTAGCGGAACATGTAACACCCCATTAATTACAGCGTAACGGAGGCTTTGAGAGGACACAGTTTTACCTACTGTTTGCTCATGATGCAAAGCTGAGCCAGCCGTTCGAGGTGCTGTGCCTGGGAGGCCTGCTCCGAAAGTTCCTCTGGGGTTGTCCATCCCGCAGAGCCCAGCGTAGCCTCCTCTTGAGGCCCTGTTACACAAACACAGGGCATGGAATCACGACCCGACAACGCTCTTTTGAGCTAACCTTGCTCCTCGCTACCCTCCTCTTCCACTGAAGAGTTTAACAAAAAAATAATCTCCCCGAAAGCCGGGTATCTGTCTGTATCAACTTGTCTGGCACTGCTGTGGACTTGAAGCCGGAACAATAAAGAGGAGCCAGCTGAGGACTGGAGACACAAGAGATAAGGGCAGGAGGGAGCAGATAAGGGAGTCAAACAACACACTCGCCACACCCCCTGGAGCATTGAGACGCACGCAGAGTGACACACCACAAACATCATGCAAGTACTGAACACACAGAGCACACACATAGAAGATGCTTGGCTTGCAATCCACACCACATCTAAATGCAAATAAATCATTGTAAGAGGTAAAGACATTAGTTTGCATTACAAAACCGACAAAATGACAATTACATTGGGGGAAACAGAGAAAAGAGGAAAGGGCACATTTTGAAAGCACTGGGGAGGAAAAGAAAGCTGTAAGCTGTAGCTATAGTGCCAGCTCTGCCCCCAGAGAAGTCCAGCATCCAATCTGAATGAGTGCTGAATCAGGGGCTTCAGTATTCTGTAGTGACACACAGCTCGTAATGAGAAACTGTGGCCATTTGTCTTCTACTCCATCCCTGATCTCCACTGTGCCCATGCTACACTGCGCTGCTGCCTCAGCAGCAGACAGAGAGGCAGGCGTCTGGAGCAGCGGCAGCAGCAGGTGATGAATGAGCAGCCTTGCTGTGAATGCTCGCGTAAAGCTCGACCGGGTATATTGTAAACAAAGATGGAGTTGGGTAAAATGCGATGTCATATTGCCTGAACAACAACAAGAAAAAAGTATTCCTTCATTTTTACAAAAGTAAAATAACAATGTGTTGATTAACTGTTTTAATCACCAGAAAAATGCCTTTAAAAGTAACTGATCCACTCAAATCCAAGTGAAACCGCAGTTATACTGAGCTACGGACAAACCTGATGACAAATTTTGTGCAGTGAACACAAGACTCTCGGAAAACGTTCAGCAATTCGCTGAAAGAGTTGTGTATTTATTTTACACCAGAGTACAGCCAGATGTCGTGGTTTTCGGAGAAATCGAAATTCTAAGAAATCACGAGGACATGCCAAAACCACACGGATTCAAAGTGCACGCTCTATAGGACATGCTATGTGTTTTCACACATATTCCCAGAAGTATTCCTTGATAGCATAACATGAAAAGTACTTGCCTGTACTCCCCTGAAGAGCGGTGAGCTCGATCAATGCCACTTCATAGAACATTTTTTCAGCCTGTATGAACTGGAGGGCCTTCCCATCTATTTATATGGGTGAAGGATCAGTCTCGGATATCAGAGGGATTACAGGCAGCTGCTTAAGTTAAAAACAGTCTCTGCTGCACAGCTCATAGACAACACACTTTTTTCACCTCACGTGCAAACAAACCTATGGGCAAACACAGCATACAGTACTCCAGGACACATTAGATTAGAGGTCAGTCACTCTGCCTGCTGTTTTTGTGGTTTTGTGAGCCAAAACATGTCAGACATTCAGTCTGATAATATAGACATGCCACATAACGACTCATATCTCTGTTGTATTGCCTTCCTTTGTCATTTTTGTGTATATTTTTTGCACATGATGTTTTGGACTGATCTGATTTGGCAGGTTTTTGTTTCCATGAAAAGACTCTATTTTAAGCGTCCTAAAAATAGCTCGCTTGAAACATTCCATGCACTTGGTTTTTGTTCCACTGTAAAATGACACCGTTGATGTTTGTCAGGTGAGTTTAAAGACCAATTGGGACGGAGAAGGCTTAAAATAAACCCAGGCGTGCCTGTTTAAATGTCCTACTTAACACTAGATTTCTCATGTGTGCCTCTTTTCAGCTCTGCTGTGACGCTACATGCCAATAAATCCTATAACGTTTTTCATAATATATAATACACAATTTTTAAAATATTTTCTAGTGCGTCATGCTATTAAAAAAACATGAGCCAAGCCATACACAGAATTGTTTAAAATTCTTGAGTGTCCCCATATTTCTTTAAATTTTGATTCCACAAATGGTCTTGAGCACAGTGCCCCAGTCTTTCTGAAAAATCTTCACAAAGTTCATCTTTGGACATTGGCTGTTTTTCACTCATTTCCTGTCCAGTTTTTTTCCTTGTTTGTTTGTTAACCCACTTAACACTGAAGTATGACTCATTCGGGGGATAAAACAGTGTCGTGTCTACACAGAACAGACAGATTAGCAAAGGAGCAATTTTAAATTGTATCTTTAAGTCAGTTGTGTTGGGGATCTTGTCAAAAACTGATGAAAGTATGAACACAGATAATACAGACAGATTTAGACACAACGCAGATCCATCGGGAAACACGTTTGCACATGTTTCAATGAACTTGTGCAACTAATTCCCATTTTCCTGGCAAAATATAAAGAAACATGGTGTGGCTCAAGACTTCTGCACAGTACCGTATTTGCCCGAGAGACAAAGACCCACTACAATTAAAACAAAACAAGATCTAAGATGTAAGAAATGCAAGAAAACGTGTACTCCTGAGCTGATTAGTAACAGGATGAGGGATGGTGATGGATGAATGTTGAAATGCTTTTAGAGGAAGTGCTTTTAAATAATTTAATGTGCTGTACAGAAGGAAAACTGAGCACTTTTATAAGTAACTGGAAAAGGATGACTGTTGTAGTGCTTTTGCTTTGATCACATTTTTGAGCAAGCTTAGAGCTCTATTACAAGATGGTTAGAAATACCTGTCACAGCTCCTGGGAGTCACCTGTTTAGCCGGACCATCTGTGAGGGAGGATGAGGGGAACAGCCGTCACCAAAGGTCACAGCGCTACTTCTGTCTGCTATTTTTAGTCAGCCTGGACTATAACAATGCAACAACAGGAACCTCACACAATGCTCTCCTGGGAATGACCTCCATTCTCTCATCCACACCCTCTCTGAAACTGTAATTGGACTACACTCCAAAACTCTGGAACCTTCAAAGGCATCTGATCACACGTGTGCTCACCTCAAGTGTACAACCTATTTTAGTAGGGAGGAAATTGGAATTTGCTGTGGAATAGTACACCTAAGAAACTTGAAACGTGACTTAATTAGATATAACTTAACTAATTGTACTTCAGAAATTTGAAATCGGGATATAACTGCATCTTTATCCGAAATCCACCTTTATTGGAGGTTAAAGTCCGCATGTGCCACGCAGTTTTCTTTCCATGAAACACATATCAGTAACACTCATGAGCTAAAACAGCTTTTGGCTTTGAATAAAGGTCATTTGTGGACGGTTCCAGCTCTGATAACAACACATCAAGCCTTAAGCAGTCATTGCACTGGTACTATGACTATCAAGTGCAACTAATATAGTTTATTTGTCTGGACTAATTGGTTTTCTTATCATGCTTTTGGTTAGAAATAACACATGAGAAGATGCTGCCAATCCTGTTCTCATACAGCATTTGCGTGACACTAAAAAGTTCCCACATCCTGCTCCCAGTTTGAGCAGACTGACCCCTCACCTCACCTCCCCAGAGGGTATTCACAAATGCACCAAAACATCACTGCTTCAGCTTCTGTGATTATCATGAAAAATACTAAAAGAACTGAAAGGTTGGAAGCAAGTTAAACGGCAAAAATGGTTCAATCTCGAAGTGTTGTTTTCGTGACTGCAATAACCCTTTTTCATTGTTATGTATGCAAACTATTTCAGTCTGTATCTGACCTGCAATGCTTGTAATTTCACATTAAACCAAAACAATATGCGTTGCATAATAAAATAGCCAAATCTGACATGACACCACACGCTACTCTTACTGACTTCAGGAAAGAGTGTATCGTATGCTAAAAAATTTAACCCCATCTTGGAAGATGACCCTTGTAAGTAGATACCTTTCCATGCTGAGAGGGGCGAACTGTAATGGCTATTGACAAAATGAAGCTCAGCAAATTGACCTATTTTGGAAAACGGACAGTGAGCGCTAGAGCCCTGCTGAGGTAGATAACCTGAGCTAGCAAGTAAAGTGTTGGAGTGTCTCAGTAACAGAGAGAGGAGCCACGGAGGTAATATATCCTGAAACATAACACCTCTCTATTATCTCTCTGTCCTTTACAGCTATAGTTTATAGAAGCAGTGAAGTGGCAATGCACAGGCTAGTCAGCGCAGATACGGGTTAATTAGTGCTTTCCCACTCTGTTGTGTGGAGATAAGAGCCTACAAATCCTCTTAAGAGACAGACACACAACCTGGGCTCCACACAAAACATGAGGCATTTGGGGACAAATGCCTCAAAGACATCCCCTCATCCTCTCTGCTTTACATTGCTTTCTATAAAGGGTCTACATGGTTCATTGTGGTGGAATTTGCCAAGCTTGCCTCAGTGACAAGCCTTTACACAACAGGTTTACAGAGTCGAAGAGCTAGTTTTATAGTTAGCTGCTTGCTAGAGGCTTAAAGGACAGGGGCAGAAAAAGTGTCAGATCAGCTTTTCCTCTTTTGTTAGTAAAGGATACAATTCTTTTCAGTGATGAAGAGTTCTGCAATCTGTAAAGCATAAAAAACAACCAAGGGACGTAGTTAAATATTAAATAATTCACTTCCAACATCACAGACGGGTAGGCGTATGCATGATGTCACGAGCTGTCAAAACAAATAATTGTGCTCTCCTCACAGCACTGTTGGGCTGGTCAACATCATGCCATGCATTCCAAAGTTGTGGAGTAAAGGCTATGTTTTGACATCAGGGACATTCCTTCAGGCACAAGCAAAGACGCTTAAAACTGTAGCTCTACCTTTGTGGGAGGGTCTTCTAAAGCAACCCCAGTGTTTAATCTGCTAAGACTTTGGCCTTGGCTGCACAGAGCCCAAACATAATGCCTCTGATCTCACGCATAGCCCACACACCATGGGGGAAATATTAACGGGATACTACGCTATTACCATAAACAGTGCCACTGTTTCTATGGAATACATTAGGCTTGAACTCAGCACCGCTAATAGCAGCATGCACATCATCAGTTCTACGAGACCGAATGATTTTACAGTGTCAACACAGAGACCCATGATGGACTGTGCTGTCAGGTTTGACATTGAATATACTGAATGTGTCCTTTGTGTTGTGATGTTTGCTAATTTATGACGCTCAAAAGGAGAAGTGATGCACATGTGTTTGGACAGCTGTGCAAATACATGGTAGGGCAGAAAATGTGTAGATGTAGGTAACACACACGTGAATTCATGCTGGCACATGTGGAAGAGAAAGACACACAGAAAGACAGAATCTATGGCTGTGTGACATTTTGTGGGTGTGAGTATATCCAGTTCCCATCTGGCTCACCTGGTGTAAGCAGTTGGGCAGAGAGGTGAAGCTCTGCACATGAGTCAGTCCCAGCAGGCAGCTGAGGAAGCAGTGGAGGGCGGCCTGGTACTCCCCCTGCTGCTGGAGCTGCTGTCCCAGCTCAAACAGGCCCTCCCTCCCTCCGTTCAGCATCCCCAGTCCCAGCCAGAGTCAGCGCTGCCTCCCATCAGAGCTCCACCGGCCGAGGACGAGCGTTCCTCCCTTCACCAGTCTGCTGAAGCACCACAGGTAGAAAGAAGCAGTCACACAGTGAAATGTTTTCAGACCGCTGCCGCTCACATGAATCAAAACAGGAATGTGACAGGAGGAGGAGGGAGCAGTGCAGCTTCCTCTCAGTCTCGTCTGTGCACAGTAAGTCAAGGACAGGTTGTAAGGAGCAGTCTGAGGGAGCACTGGCGACTCACACAGAAAAGATTCATTCCCCTCCCTCCTCCTAGGCTGCACCAGGAAAGGAGGACAGAGGAAGTTGGAGAGTATTTGCTGTTTGAGTGACAGCGCTCTCAGCCAATCCCTGCTCTAAACATGTACAGTAGCTCCTCCAGAGTCTGCTGAGCACATTGAGTCTCTCTCCAATCCTCGAACAGGGAAACTGCAAAGGTTTATGTTTTGATGATGAAAAGCAAACATAGTGGCACATGTATATTATCTACTACAGCTCTAAATATTGCATATAATTCGATTCACTTTTGTGAGAACCCCTTTTTTTCTCTGATACTGTGCTGTGTGCAGTACATTATGCATATTAACAGTATGAGGAAATTTTGATTCTTACTGCCCTGCTCATGATTTATAAATGAGACATACATAAGAATTATGCACCAAATGCTGTGTTAGCATGTTTTTGGAATACAGTGCAACCAAGCAAAATTCAGAAAAACACAGGATCATTAGAAATAGCCATATAAGAGAAAAGACTCACTATCCAAACAAGGACAACAAATATTTATTCAGGAGGAGCGCCTCCTGCGGATGTTTGCTCACTTACCTTAACACTCAACACTAATCCGAGGCAAACCTGTGCCAACAGAAACGGACGGGATGTAGAGATGAGTGATATGGCCATATCTTGATTGCTGGATCATATAGAAGATCATGACTCTGAGAGCAGCATCCCTACTGTCAGTCCATTTGGTCATAAGCTTGGCAGGAGGAGGAAATGAATGGTGCATAACAAAACAAATGGGCAGAGTCAGTCTCCATTAGTGTCCAATGCACCTTGCTAAGCAAGATGGGATTTTAATGGTTAGTAAAGCTGGGGAATGGGAGATGAGAAGGCATTAAACTCGCACTTCGGGTCACGTGTCGAACTGTGAACAGCGCAAATTTATCTATAAGCTGTGAGGTGACATTATGCTGATGCAGGCCAACTTATCTCCTTCCTGCCCAGAGACCAGGATAAAACAGACACGTAATTGTGCTTGCTCTACTATCCTGCTGCACAGCCATAATGCAGTTAGACAGTAAGCAAAGCTTCTGATATGAGTGAGTTGGAAGGCCACTGGCAGAGAGTGTGGATCTCCATTTCAAAACTGCAGGCCAGCCAAACTGAAACGACACACTGAACTGTGAAGGGACTGGATCTTTATCTATTGGGGCAACTATGCAAGTGGAAGCCCACCCAAAACATAGAGAACAATCCTTTCAAAAATACTGTGTTTTTCCAACCATGAAAAAACTCCATCATCGTTAAATGATCTGGAAGCCCTCAGCCTGGGTAATGCCCACTATGCTGAAATCAACTGATGAGAGAAACAATATTTAAACAGTTGATGCTCTTGCAAATACGTCATAAAACAGTAGTTATAAAATATAAATCACCATAAAACTGATATGCAAAGTTGACATCATAAAAAACTCACACTTCTATATACCATGCATGTGATGTCTGTACAACTGCTGTCTTGCATTTTGCATGTTGGCTGGGATGCTGTTGGACAATTAACTCTTTTGACTTGCTCCCAACGCAGAAACACAGATCTTTTATTTACAATTGTTTTGACATAGATATAGATTGATGGTCACTAGTCCGCAGGGTGAGAATGGAAATCTACCTGTTATTGGAATATTGATTGCCTGTCCCGTGGAGTTGGTAGACCTATACATCAGTATGATCAGCAAACACAGCCCCCACTGCCCAGGGACACCAATACACCACACTAATGTAAAGAGATAGCGAGCAGACCCTTCAGCAGACTGCAGAGTGGAATGAAACTGTCATTCACAGATATAAATTTAACTTCTGCAGGTTATTGCAGAGCAGTAAACTTTGGTATATTAAATTAGTGTTAATGGTTTGTGTAATGCACATTTGCAGTGTTTTGCAGGTTGGACTGGTTTATATATCACCGCACTCCCTCAGTACACAAGTGTGCAATTTGGTATGAAATGATGAACTTTACTGTTAATTATCAGCAGATTAAAATCAATGCATCCTTTACTTTAATACTGGAAACCTTAGTCTTAGTTTCTCTGCCTCATGCATACTTGAACTTTTCTCTGCACGACTTAATGTAATGAGAAAATCTTTCGCTATTAAAAAGAGTATTTGCTAGATTAACACATTTTGCTTTGTCCAGCAGGTTTGCAGGGGAACATTGCTGCTCTTGTGTCCTCCCGTCATTTCTCAACACTGCGCATGACCCTACATCAGCATATACTATTTATATTTCCCGCATTGTGCACATACAGCTACTCTATGCAATTTTGCTATAGCCTAGAGGTCTCTGATATGGAATATATTCCTCTGTATGAGTGACAGCAGCTACATCCCAAGCTACGGTATGCCAAGTCCAAAGATATGAAGCCAACACTAAGTATTCTTCTTGACATGAGGCCACCAAGATATCCTGCAGGACTGCAAGCTTGCACAAAACACCACATCCAATATGAAACCTTGCATCCCTTTTTAAAGATATAAATATTATGCTCTGTTCTTGATTCCTGTGGTCTGTTTAAACCCATCCACTTTCCCACTGGTGCACCAGCATCCCTCAAAGACTCAGGCTCTGGCAGTTTAATAGGTTTGGTCCTGACACCCCCAGCTACTGAAAGGCAGTTTATGACCTCCATGTAATCAGCAGTAAACGCTGCCACCATCTGTCTCTTTTTACTCAATTATCTGACCCAGTGACTTTTACTGACAAACACTGTCCAGGTAAACAAAGTAACGCAAATCCCCCTGCTAAGATTCTGACACATCTATACATCATTTAACACAGATTTCTTTTCGATCAGGTCTCGCTCCAACTGTGCCTTGCAACAAAGGGCAACATTCATTTAGGAGAAGAAAACTAGGAAGTATGGCTGCGATATTATCGCCTAAACGATCATAACTGGTTACTGTGAAAAAGTCACACATGTTACACATTCAGTCAAGACTAATAACATAGCTTATCTTAAAATCTTAATGAAAGGAACCTCTTAACTTGGTTTGTAATGACTCATCTCTGTCACAGTGTATTAAAATCACTTCATTAAGAATTCTTGATTAAAAGGAATCGCCTTATATGGCATCTCTGGTGAGCTCATTATCTTTTGCTCTACTCTTGCAACCCCTAGTGGACAATCCACAGATGTAAAGCAATCTCACACACTCAGCACACATGCTCTGATGAAGCTTTGCAGAAAAGGGTGACCAAATCTGCTCAAATCTACATATATTTTTACAGTGTGAGTGATCCCTGCTGTCCGTCTCTGATCTTTTGAGACAAACAAAGAACATTCAAATATTAGAGTGATGTCTTTATTCATCAATCTTTTTACAACACCAGTCAAGATAGAAAACAAAAATCTGGGCCAGGAGACATGTGTGCAATCATCTGAAGGCACACATGTCTCCTGGCCCTCCTTGCTTATTCACAGCCCACAGCATCTGTCTGCAAAAAGAAAAAGTGAAGGCTTGTTTTGTCTGTGTGGGAGGTAAATTACTGACAACAGCCAGCGACAGAAGACTACATTGACTTCTTAATAAATTTAAGTGACACTGCAATTCACATGTGACAACAGCTATGATGTGACTGCTGGCTGTTTGAGATGTCGTCGACTCCCACTTGTTCAGTCTAATAAGGCCTCTTGATTTATCACATATAGGAACGTGGCTTTCCTCAAAGCTGTCTCCTCTTTTTTTCTGTTAGCTTTTGTCTTAGGTCTCAATTAAATGCTTACAAAACATGATGTCAGAGGATGAGACAGGACTAACGACACTCACAGCTTACTCATTTTATCTGGGATACGATGATGCAGACAATCACGGGATCTCTGCCACACTTCATTAACATAGCTTTAATTCAAACCAACTGTTTGAGGCTGCATAGTCATGCTGTTTACAGTGTCTCAACCAACAAGCACTTAAAGCATTTTCTTTTTCTGTTAGCTACACCAGCACAATTCAGAGCTGCGCTGGGCATGCTACAGATGCAAATCAGCTAAGATGCAGTTAGAAATACTGTGATATTGGACTCATGGACTTATTTTAGAATGTGAATGCCACATTTACTCTGCATCAGCTGACATGAGCATAATGGTAGCAATCCTTGGTGTCGTGAAACAGGTCATTGAAAACAGCCTACCTGCCACCTGTGTTAAGAAGTCACCTGCAGCCTCGCTGGTTTTGTTTCTGCTTGCTATTTAATCATTTATCAGTGTCCCATGTTCCCCCTTTCTTCCCGCATAATCATGCAGGTGTGGGTTAGTCCATCAAGTGCTTGCAAATAGATGTTTTCTCCACTTAAGGGGAAAAAATAATGATGAGGTCTGGGAGGCTTTCATAGCAACACTTTAATCTAACAATTTTCTCAATATGAGACATGTGAGAAGAGCACTTGAGCACAGACAAGAGTCTAAACATGAATCTGGGAACCTAATAGGGATACTACAGAGTGGTGATGGCTGTACTGTGTTCAGTTTTCTCTATTAGAAACTGAGTCAGAGAGAATGACTTAATAGTGAAACCAAAACTTGTGTGTGATACTAGATTATGAACATCCTGATTGAAGGATCACTTTCTTTTTGCATATTATATAAAGTCGGTTGCAAAGGAACTAAAAAGGCCCTCGGAGAGGGCTGATTTATGATCCCAAAACGCAACAAATTAGTGGGTTGTTTTTGTTCCACTTCTCCACTTAGATTTCTGAAAGTTGGCCAGGCAGTAAAAAAAGTCCATGCAAAACCTTTGCAAAATTTTTATGTGCATTTGAACTTTTTTTGCATAAAAAAAGGGAACATCAACTGTTTTAATCCTGTTTTAATATAGCGCTGAGGAAACGTTAATGTAGTGAGCTCCTCGTGTACGATTTATCTTATCCTCTGCCACAAGAAGAGCTCAGTGTCATGGTCAATCAACCACTGATGCAGGCAGCTCCAGAGAAACACTCCCCACTTCATCTGGAATAAGGGGTTGTTATGGAAGGGCAGAGAAGGCGAGTGACCAGCAGGGAGTGACCAAACACAGTAAATGTTTATGTGTCATTATCCATCCTTCAAGAGAAGCGCTCCACTTTCATTCCAGACTTCCCTTTTTTATTGTAGTCCATTCAAAACTGGGATAAAAGGCCTTTAAATTTAATTGGTTGGAAAATTTGGTCGTTTTGTTTTTGGTGGCAAACTGGTGCTACTGTACATAGTTAATCCTGGTCATTTCCAGCCATTTTACATGCGAGTGGTTTAGAAAGACTCGGGGAAATTGGCTCATCACTCAGTAGAGCTGTGAGATTTCTGCTGATGACATTTCCATTAACAACAGGGTATAATACGTTTATAGATTCCCATTTTCTTGGCCCTTTAATTTCTCCCTTTGCAACACAATTCCTAACAGCTGCATGTGCGGGAGGACAGAGGACTTTATAGATTGACCATACAGTGAATCTATAGGCAGTGCTGACACAGCATTGTGATATGGCTGATATAGTCAACTATGAACATGCAGTGTTATAGTAACAGAACCCCAGAGAATAAAAGAGTTTATATTCTTGCACTCTTAAACCTGCCACTGAATGTGCTCATGAAGATATTTTCAGATAATGACACTGAAATGATGAGATCATCATAAAAATGGATTTTCTAAATGTATGGAGGAACAAGAAGAAAATCACTAATGAAAGCTATTGAAACCAGGCTTCCTGTTACTGTGTTATTGCCCAGTTTTCAGCTGTTCTGGTATTAACAGACAGCTCCTACCACAAGATGTCCATTAATTGGCAGTATTTGATTAAATTCTCAATGGCCAGCTCTCCTTATGGAGGTTAATTGGTTTTGCAAGACACTGATGACATGATCTTTTAATGGAACAGAGAGAGGTGGGTGCAGACGTGCAGACTTGACAACTTTGAGACAGGATTATGTTCAAAAATAATATGCTTTGATATACAAGTGAACCAACAACCTCTGCAGTGGTGTTAATATAAGCAGAGGATCACTGGGATCATTGTCATGCTGAGAAACGAAGCTGTTGCAAATCAGATGGCACTTTTCTGCATTTATAATTCCAATGACCGTGCCAGCAAAGCCCCAAACCATAACAGAGCCTTTAGACCATCTCTGTTGTAACTCTCTCCTGAGCTCCTCTCTGCATACTGACCTCACTTTCTCCTTCGTTCCTTCCTTAAGAATAACTTCTTGAAAACCATCCTTTCACTGAGGCCATTTCTGATGAGGCTTCAGTGAGCAGATGGAGGAAGTGAAGGACCAGACTTTTTAGATTCATAAAGACATGACTTTCAGTTACTGTTCATCTGCCCATTTTGTCCTTCACTTGCTTGGTTTCCTCAGATTTTTAAGAATAAACTGCACATCACATTTTAGCTAACTCTTTTGTGGGAATCACCTTCAAAATATGCCTGTAAAATCGTTATCTTTGTCATTTTTTTGTTGATTCAACTAAAAATATAGAAACAAATAGTGTGTTTTTTTGCCAACAGGCCTCTAGTAATAAATACATTTAAGATACAATGTAAAATTGGTCCCCGATTTGTGGGGATAGGTTAATTGGAAAAATCTAAATTGCCCATATGCGGGAGTGAATGTGAGTGTGAATGGTTGTCTGTCCCTGTGTTGGCCCTGCGACAGACTGGCGACCTGTCCAGGGTGTACCCCACCTCTCGCCCTATGACTGCTGGGATAGGCTCCAGCGCCCCCCGCAACACTGAGAAGGATAAGCGGAAGCGAATGGATGGATGGAAAATTGGTTCTTTGTATTCTCTTATGTGTGGACACAACACTGGTTCATCCCTTTAGTTAGGTGCCTTTTTTTAGTCTTGAATCATTCACAGGTCAGTGTAAAGTGGCTTAATAAAAGAAATTTCTGTAAAAGGTCAGGTACAAGGACTGAATTGAAATGAGAGAAAAAGCAGACAAAGAAAGTACAAAGAAAAACTTTCAAAAGCCGGAGAACTGTTAGTAAAAACTGATTAAAAAGAGTAACAAGAGTCTGGCTCCTTGGAAGGAAAACATAAAGAAATGAGGGGTAGCTCATTTTGCACATTAGTATAAAAAAACATTATGCTCGAAACAAAAAGTTGCCTTAATTCACTTTACTATTTGTACACTAAAATGGAAGTGTATATTAATTGTGGATCATGGGAAAATTCACAAGCGCCCACTCAGCAGCCAAGAGTCATTGGAGGGACCTCCAAGCTTGGGAACCAAGAGCATATAAGACAACCAAGGCACACAGGCAGTGCTCATGTCTCTTTGAACTGTAACATTAAAAATAATTGTGGGAGATCTACACCTGATCTACCCTGTGTTGATTAAACAATAATAATTAAATTGGTCACCGAAAGCCAAGAGCTGCCGCTCCACGAACTGCTTATTTACAGAGTCATCAACCTCTGGACAATTTCATCATGGGAAATAAACAGCCAGGGTCACGTCCTTCACTGGTGAAATACGTCAACTCCTCTGTGAGGTACCACGTTAATAAAACATTCTGGCACAGAGACATAAAACTCAAATATTAGGTGCAGACTCACACACAAACACCAGCACTGTTTAGTCTAGTGGTGGCTCCAGTTAAACAATTTCAAACCACTGCAAAATAATAGGGAAAGGAGCTTGGGGTGAAATTTCAGGGCACTTAATTAACAGAATCCAGTTGGGATTTGACATAATTTGGATTCTTGGTTAAATGATAAAAAACTGGAAGTGTGCACGCAGTACACAGTAAATAATTAAAAAAATAGAAGAGAAAAAAGCTACAAAAAACTGCCAAACTAAAACCACATGAAAAAAAGTAAAAAGTAGTAGAAAAAACAGAGGAGCAGACAATAAATAAGGACTTGATTTTATGAAACAAAGCTACCTCTAAGCTCGAAATTTCCCCAGTAATTTCTTTTCCCTGTCTCAAAGCTACTCCCTGCACTGTGTTGTAGGTTTTGATGTACGGATAAGGAGATGGATTAGAATAAAAGCTGAACATAATTGCTTGTTGTTGAAATGAATCAGGTCGTTTACTCAAAGGGGAATGACAGCAATCATCGACATGTCGATTTTAAAGCACCTCCTATATCTTAACTGAGCTGAACCTAAGCCTTGCTCCCTGCTCCAAACAAACAGACCTTTAAAAAAATGATGTTTTAACTGTTTTCATCTGGCTGTGACGCCTGTAAAAACCGTGTCCACTAAAGACATTGCGTGTGGGTCTGGAACTCTCACGGGAAATCTAGTAGTTTGTTTGGCAGGAAACAGAAGGTGTAAACAAATGGAAGGCAGGGGAGGATTTACAGCTTCCTGATGCATACATCTCTGGTGGGACAATCCCACCTTCTCTGCCATGGCTCATTCTGACAGGCCGCAAAGAGGCAGTCATAGAGACTAACCTGCTGTGCCTGTGAGTGCTGCGATGTACTGCTGAGCTTGTGTTATACAATGCAGAGGTAAAATGTACTAAAACTGCAGAATTACCTTCCATGCAGTAAATTCGGCCGAGGAAAAACATATGGCTAGCTGGAAACAGCTGGTAGTGGATTTGTGCCAGCTATAAAAGTTGAAATAAATATCCAGAGCAGCCTTTTAATTTGTGTAACATTTATTTTTGGGGGAATTCCTCAGGTTAAAAAGTAAGCCATTACCTAGTTCAGTTGGCCATAGCAGTAATTGGCTTTGAAGCAATTTAGGAATCTTAATTGTTCCCTTCTTTCCTCAGGTACAACTGCATTAATTCTTTGTGGCATAGATTTAGCAAGGTGCTGGGAACATTCCTCAGAGAGTTTGCTCCATATTTGAACGATAAATCAGAAGTTTCTGAAGTGCTAATATTATTATATACATATACAACAACCATGCTGCATTCAAAATCCCTTAAATCACTTTTCTTCCAGATTTTGATGCTTGTTTTGAACTTCAGCAGTTCATCTTGACCTGTCTACAAGCCTAAATGCATTGAACTGCTGCTGTTTGTTTAGTTGATTTGATATTTGTTTTAATGACCAGCTGATGAAGTGTACCCATCTATTTATGAACCACTCTTTCTGTAGAAAGATAAATAATCATTTATCAAACATAAGTATACTGTAACATTTCTATTACACATTTGAGGGGAGCTCAAGGAAACTGATGACTTCAGTTGCAAAGGGAAGTATTTACATCAGGAAACTAACATAACGAATTATGTAAAGGTATCCAAACAGAGTACAACTTTAACCCTTTAAGACCTACCATAGAACTAAGTCCGCCAGAACTTATATTATATTTTTTTCCCATGCTGTGGAGCCATTTTTGGGAGCATTTCAAGTTACTATACATCAATACAACCATTATAGCCCAAATTTTAATGATATGTATGCATTAAGTGCATAGTAATTACATAAATTGCAAAAAAGTGCAATAAACTACAAAAAAATTGAAAATTGTTTTTGTTTTTTTAACATATATTTCTAGTTAGAGAAATTTAAGAGGTTTATCCCTCAAAACTGTAAATACAAAAAAGTTGCACAAAATAGTTTCCAACAACAGGAAATTTATTTTGAGTGTCTTCATAGTTTTTTTCTGAAATACACCAATTTTTATATACTGCAGGAAAAACGAAAATAAATATTATAATGCAAATTTGCAAAAAAACAGCATATGCATCAAAATAAACTATTTCCAGCGGTGCAATATGAGTCCTAAGCATCCCAGAAGTAGAATATAACTTTTAAAAACACCAGTATAGGCTCATAAGGCCCTGAAGGTAAAACCAGTTTTTGTTGCTGCAAATGCTTTGTATGCAATTTTTGAAAGCCATATGTAGAAGGAAACCGTGACCTAGGACATGCTGATGGCATAAGATGTAAGTACAACTTTTCCGGTTTCGTATGCAAAAAAAAATAAAAAAAATTGCGCTAACTTACGTGGTTGCAGTTCTACCGGGATTTAAAAATAGTTATGCAAAACGGAGCGTGCCTGCTCCGACCGGCTTTAAAGGGTTAATTTAGTTTAACTTTTCATCTAATACCATATTTTGTTTCTTTACAAACATATTATATTCACAGAAGATATAACGTCTTACTTATATTTTTCCAGCAGGTCTGGATTATTGGAAGTCTCAAATATAAAGCAAAATGCTAATGCTAAACAACATGACAACATGCTTTGTGTTTCACATAAAATTAGTATGCAACCACTGATGCGTTTAGTGTTTTATTGTAGGCTCTCTTGACAATAGAGGCAACCTACAATAAAATAGTAGATATGAGAAATGTATTACTGTAGCTTAATAAAATCCTAATTCATCTACATCCTGACAGTTTCCCCTCAAGGAGAAGTGCAGTGGTTATACTGTAAAAAAAAAATCTATGATAATTATGTAGCAATATTGGTTTTATCGCTACAGGATGTATCCCAACCACATGCTGCTTTCTATAAATCGAATGCCTTGCTGCTGTACGGTGAAGGGCACAGTAGAAGCATATAGTCATGGAGAATCCAGAACAACCAATGAAAGAGTCAGCCTGTATGCCATGTGTTGATATACTATGTAGGAAGCCATGAACTCACATTAACTATTTAAACACTGATGTGACATACATACCCTACATGCATTTCTACATCCCTGTTTTATTGTCAATTTTATTCTAAACTGTAAAGTTTGCATCATTATTTTCCATCAGTGTATCACTTTTAAAGCTCAGCTGAAACGGTCACCAGTGTTCAAACTCAATAAATCAATTTTGCTGCAAAGTTGTTAGCATGCATCTTTTATACGTATTACCCTTTAATCCAGCCTGATGTATTTGGTTTTCCTGGAAAAGAAAAAGCAAAGAATCACAGCTAAGCTTTCAAAAACTGCAGGCTATTTGGGCATGCTGATGATTTGAGCTCATTCTGACATACTCCCAGAGACAATGTTAACAGGCTGATAATTAGCAAGTGTTTAGCATGTCGCTAATTATCAGCTGAATACAAAGTACAAACAAAGCTGATGGGAAAGCCACTAGTAAAGCAGAAAACATACACGCACTGGTCCCTTTGTTAGGTACACCTGTTCAACTGCTCATTAATGCAATATTCTAATCAGCCAATCACATTAAATCAACTTACTGCATTTAGGGATGTAGACACAGTCTGACATTCAAACTGAGCATCAGAATGGGGAAGAAAAGATGATATAATTGGCTTTGAAGATAGGCTGATTTATGCATTTTAAAAAATACTGATCTACTGAAAATTTCCCATACAACCATTTTTTTCTGAAAAAAAAAAATCCAGGGTTTTCTGGATGGAAATGCCTTGTTGGTGTTAGAAGAGAATAACCAGTCATCTTCAAGCTGATGAGAAGACATCATAAACTCACATAACCGCTCATTGCAACCAAGGTATGCAGAAGAGAATCTCTGAAAACACAATACGTCGAACCTTGAAGCAAATGGGCTAAAGCAGGAAACCACACCAGGTGGCACTCCTGTCAGCTAAGAACACAAAGCTGAGGCTAACTTCACACTTTTGAACAAGGGAAGATTGAAAAACATGCCCAGTCTGATAAGACTCAATTTCTGCTGTAACATTCAGATGGTCGGGTCAGAATCTATTGTAGAAAACATCATATTATTAATCCTGCCTTCTATCAACAGTTCAGGCTGCTGGTGGGACACTTAGGGTTTAAATGCCACAGCCTGTGTTGTTGCTGCCCATGTCCATCCCCACAGTGTACATATATATGAGTGGAATTTTAGAATAAAGGCACAATGTATGATGCACTCTCAAGTGGAGGAAACGAATGTTGGAAGCTTCTAAAAGTCATACGATAATGCAGAGAAGGATGGAGCACTTTTCTACCTTTTTACAAAGGATTACCAGGCTTGGGAAAACATGGTGTCCCTCTCACTTGATCAGTTCACTAAAGCCAAACATCTGTCTTTCAGGTCACCTGCTGGGCTTTAGGCTTTAACATGCCTCTTGTTTTAGTCCTCATTGGCACTAGAAAAAAGAAGGGAAAGCTCAGTACAACCTATGCTTAACCCTCTGTGGGGAACAATATCTTGCAAGTCCCCATTTCTGATCCTGGCATCCATCCTCTTGAAACTGTATCGTACACAAACATCTCTGTCCTGATTGTGCACTAAAGATTGAAGAAGTGCAAAATCCATCCCATATTCTTTTTTGAAGTGTATTAATAAAATAATGCAACATTTTCACTATTGCTAATCGTGCCCGTAGCAAATCATGAAGAATGTATTTCAGATTTGGCAAGGATTCATATGTTCAATTTTCATTTGGATCAACAATGATGTCATTTTTAAATTTGATCTTGCATGTGCTGGTTAACTGAACAGTGCACATGCAGCACAGCACAGGGCTCTGCTAAAAGCAGACTGGAAGTGCAGTTTGGTAGGGCATTAGGCCTGTCATAATTGCATCCACTGTCCGAGGTCGCAGAAGGCCAGCAAGTATTGCTCTGAATGTGCATTACTGATGAAACCATGTGGAATGAGAGGAGCCCATTACAGCAAGACCCAGACAAGAGTGAAAAATGAAATGGCTTTTCAAAAACTGGGCCGCTGTAACATTTTGCCGGCATATAGCAGTGGAGTAACTGTGTCAGGTGTAGCGGTGGTGGGGGGAAGTGGGTGGCTCAACAGGCTCAGGAAAGATGGAATGATATGAGAGCAAGGTGTAATTTCCTGGGAGTCCCCCAGAGAATCTTGGCCTCTGGATGGGAATTGTCACAAATTGTAAATGCACTGTCTCTCTCTCTCCTTCACACACTCACACCCCGACACAACCAGATTTCTACTTTGCACTTTTTTTTTTTTTTTTACTGTGGTAGTAATTGGCTCCAGCAGCAGCCACAGATGCTGGTTGGGAGAAATGGGGCAAATAAAACAAATCTAATTGCAAATAAGTTACCTGGTGAGTTCAGTTAGATATTCTCCTTCAGGGCTTCCAAGGAAGAAAAAATAAGACATGGGGGTAAAAAGCTACACCTGCTGTGATACACCCAGTGCTGCACCTGCCACACCTGTTGGGTTAATTGGATTTTGTGATATTTGCAGGGAACACATTGTTGAATCGGATCATCTACATTACCCAGTTATTTTTTTAATTTCCAAATTATTTTCCAAGCCTGAAGAGGGCAGACGTGGCTTCTTTTAAACACGGAGGGTGGCAGAGTCTTTATTAAATCCTCAGTGTCTTTCCTTCACATGTGACTGCAGAGATTTGTCAATTTATACAATATTTATTATAAAATAGAACCAGTGTCACGATGACGGAGATATATGATGAACTTGTTTCCTTTTCCCAGCTCTATGAAAAAAAAAAACAGCTATACAATTTGTCATAACTTATTTAGAAAATTGAACACGTGTAGCTCTGCACCAAAGCCACATAAACCTATGCATAACTGCATCATCCCGGGCTCGGCAAACACGCTTCTATCAGATCCATTAGTTCCACCAATGTAACAGTGACAATAGCATGATAACTGCCCAGCAGGCAACAGCAATCAGGCGAAATAGAAGTGTATTTCTCTGCGATGTAAGCTATAAAATGCATCCATCCAAAGAAGTCTATGTGTGTGTGTGTGTGTGTAGACAAAAGGCAACACTGTGGCACATGGCTGGAGAGCAAAGAAAACACCTGTCTCTTATCTTTATGATGCCGCAGCCCCAGTGCTACACACGAGGCTTTTACTACAGTCGCAGTTCCTCTCCGCTGCATCCTTTTATTTTCTGTTCAGAAAAGTTGGAGTGCTGTGAAAAACTATTTCACATCACTGAGGAGGAATTTTGGCTCACTTTTCTTTGCAGAACTGTTTTAATTCAGCCACAGTGGAGGATTTTAGTTTTTGGTCTGCCAAAACCATCTCCATTAGATTAAACTCTGGGCTTTGATTCAGCCAATTCAACCTTAAATTTAATTTGTTTTGAGCCATTCAGAGGTGGACTTGCTAATGTGTTTTTTCAGATCAAAATCTTGCTGCATAGTCTAAGTGTTCTTGAGCAATAGGGGATGAACTGATGGCTGGACACATTCCTTCAGGATTTTCTGGTTGAGAGCAGAATTCCCAAAAATCCTGGGGATCATCAGGATGTTTTTTTGGTAAATGCAAGATGAGCCTTTGCGTTATTTTGGATCATTTGTGGTTCGACTCTCCTATGGATGCCATTTTTGCCCAGTCTCTTTATTATTGTTGAATCATGAACTTTGACCTGGACTGAGGCAAGTGAGGCCTGCAGTACCTCAGACGTTGTTCTGGGTTATTTTATGACCTCCTGGATGAGTCATAGTTCATTTCACGAGAATGCTACGGGAACAGAAAAGTCACATTCATACTGGGATCGACTTTGCGGCTTAGAAATGTACCACTGGAAGCAAACCATTTCTAGGATGCACTGCTAAGGAACTACCGATTTTGCTGATGACAACAATTTAAGAAGTCAAGTGGCCATTTCAGGAAATCCTACTGGGTCTTTCAATAAAAACTTGCTGGAAACAGCAGAAACAGGAAATGACCATCATCAAAGAAAAACCCTCCCTTAACTTATGAAATGGTCTTTTTATAGAAAATTGTTTTTGTAGGAGAAACATTATTACAGGAAAAATATAGTGCAATTCTCCTACAGTAATACGACAAGAATAAACCATTTTCCTACTGTAATCACATTTATGTATTGTTAAATCCAGCGGCGGGGGTAGATGGATGTCATTACTCTGTGGTCACCAGCTCCATCGCTCTCACTGTAATAGTCCATAAAATTCTAGTGCAATCATCTCTCTTAGTACAGTAATGTTGCAACGTCTTTGATAAACAATGGTATGACTCACATGAGATGATACGTGTTGGGGTTGTGAAGCAAGATCGTCTTGTCTCGGACTAAATAATAGCTCCGGATGCCGCTCTGTACTCCCTTTCATAGTGGGAATGAAAATGAATCAGGGCAAAAGATAAAAGCCTGACAAGCACCACAGTCAATCCCTCAGTTTAACAGCCAGAGAATTCACTACTGAACAAATGAAAGCGGGCTGCTGGGAAGAGGGGAATAGCATTATTGTGAAAAGGGATGACACTGTGTGAGCGGTTTGTGCATCTTTGTTGCCACTCGCACTTCCTCATTCACAAAGGGAAACAAAAAGGAGTCAGGCATGTGCTGAGAGGATAGGGGCTTTGAGCACGGAGAGCCATCTTCAGATTTGACTGAAAAAAAACCCCACCCTGGGTCTCTGAGGTCTGCTGCCCCCCTGCTCTGAGTGGAGTCATTCTATTATTCACTGCAACTCAGTGAGTGTGTACAGATCTGCTTGGCAGTGATGCAGTGACTTATAATCAGTAAGTAAGTCTAGCATCAGCATTTCACAAAGACGTGTTGCTGTCTCTTGGGCTGCTGACCTAATCGCTGGAGCTAGCAATGAGAGGAATAATCCATCAATGTGACATCATCTATTCCCCTTTGCCCAACACCTTCACCACAAACCTCTTACACACACCTACAGGAGTGGACATCAAGGAACAGTGACACCAGATATGTGATCTGAACCAATTTTCAAGGTCAGAAAGTGCAAAAGATTTCTGCTGAGGTATAACGTTCTTTTCCTCTAATCAGGGCGCCACCTGTTTAAAAATCTCATCACAGACCCCCCCATATGGAGGAGACCCCTGAATGACTCACCTGCCCACACAGAACACAGCCTTGAACACAGATCTAATCAGGAGATATACCCATCATTGATTTTCAGCTATGAAATTTTAAGCAGGATTGAAGTGGTCTGAGGTGAGGAACCAGGAGAAAAGAAAAGAAATGGGATGAAGGGCTCATGCAAGGAAATGAGAAAGATGCGCATGACGATGCAAGATCCACGACTCCCCGTCATCTGCATATGCTCAGGGCTCAGGTAGGAGCAGCCAGGATTGAAAAGTGACTTAAAGACAGCAAAAACTATGAAAGCATTTTTCTTTAATCATCCTGTGCCTTAAAAATTTCACCTTTTCTTAAAAGTAGAGGCCATAATGGATTTATATTATATTTTCTTAATTGGACTAAATGTTCTTGGTTTTAGCTTTGCTCTTCAACGTCAGATCCCTGATTTCCTTTGTGACTGAAACTGCAGTTAAATGAGATAAAACCCACCATGTGACACTATGGCGTGGGTGTGAATATTGATCTGTGTTAACGCTGTTTTAAGTCGCCAACCTGCGTCCTGTGACAGCTAGGATTGGCTCCAGCCTCCCCGTGACCCTAAGTTGCGAAAATTAATCAATAACAAAACGAGCACCAGTTAATTATTATTATTAGTATTATTTTTATGTGCATAAAATCTTCAACTCGAGCTCATTAATGCCCCGTGACTGTCGCTGGTCTCAGCACGTCTTTGAGACAACAGAGGGATTAATGGACAGTCAGCCTGGCTGCTGATATTAAGTTCAAACAGAGACGATGGGATTCATCCCTCAAGGGACTTCATAATGATGGACATTAAAAATAATTAACAAAGACAAAGCAGTCCTGCTTGAAATCAGCCCTCCTTAAATGCATGTTACTCTGTGAACTGCACTGAAGCTGGTCAGGTTTGATTATCACAACATATGTTTAACATCATTAACCGATTTTAAGGATGTTGTGGGCACTGCGTGTTATTCAGCGTGGATTG
>NW_024582377.1:1280650-1281550 GCF_018398535.1 Haplochromis burtoni
TGTTCATGTGCAGTTTGTCGCCCAGTGTGTTGCTAGCTAAAGGCCGAGCTGCTGAATTCACAGGGAGAGAAAAGAAAGAGAGCTGACTTCACTCAGAGATGAAGAAAGATGTAAGAAAAGACAGGACGGGCTTTTGTATAAGATGGATTTTGATAAGTTTTGTGCTATTATACTGTGAAACATCCTGCAAAGTGTAGCAGTGATGAAACTGCATTTAAGCTGCTGATTTGTAAATTAACTCACTTCGTACTGTCTAGTATAAAGACAGTAGAAACAGTGCAGTTTGTGAAACTGTGAACATCTTGTTGAATTCAGTTGTGTAAATCCACAAAGAACAGCAGGTCATCTGATCACAGCATTTACATAAAGAAAATCTACTGCAGCTGTTAGTGTTTTCCTCACACTGAGGGTTCCCCTACTTACTGAATCCCATTTTAACCCCTGACTGTGCTCATTTTACTATTTAGTTGTGTCAGCAAAGTCACCCTCTGCAATAAAGACAACAGAAAACAGTTGGTTTTAAAATGACCTTTGACTGCTTATGTCCACTATAACAGATTCAAACTAAGTACATTCACTAGAATTTAAATTTAAATTCAAACAATATTTGTGATCTCATGTACTAATATTTTGTATTATATTAATATAGCACAATGTTCAGTTACCTTTGAACAAAAATGGAGAGTAGAACCGACCTTCAAAAAGCTACTTTTTACTTTCTTACTTTGAGTACATTTCAGAGCCTGTACTTTTTCACTTTTACTTGAGTAAAAAGGTTCCTTCAGTACTTCAACTTTTACTGGACTATTTTTAACAGGTATCTGTACTTCTGCTTAATTAAAGAAAGTATGTACTTTTGCCACCTCTGGTTAAATCACAGATTTCATTGTAATTTACTCT
>NW_024582377.1:1282394-1287394 GCF_018398535.1 Haplochromis burtoni
GATAAACACATCTATTATGACTAAAACAGTCACTGATTGTGTTCTTATTCAATCATCTTCTGGGTTTAGGATCTAATAGATTTCTTAAATCATGTCTAAACAAAATCCTTAGTATCCTTATCAATAGCTTGTTGTTGGAAGAAAACCTGGCTATTGTATTTTTACAGAGAAGATGGGCTCACAGAAGTGGTTTGTGTGACTCTCACAATATAAAATTTATAGGCCTTTGGGGAGTGTTATTCAAAGTTACATATCCAGTGGACAGCAGCTTCATATTTCCTTTAAGCCTCTTTTCAGATCCCACACTGTGTATGAATGTCAGAGACATCAGTCTGCCTGACTCTGGGGAGGAGTGGGACGCTGCCAGAGGTGCAGCACATCTCTGGTTAAGTTTCGTACCAGAGATGGAAAGAGGGAACAAGCAGGGGGGCGGAAACCAGAGAGGGCTCCTTTTCCTCCTCCGGGTCCCAAAAGAAAGGATGTATTGGCACACAAGCTGTAGACCCCCTCAGATAATTAAAAGTGAGGTATAAATCAGTGTGTAAGCAGTAATCACACAGGCTCCTGCCAGCTCCCCACAACGATCATAAATCTGAAGGAAAACAAAGCTTCAGCACTAACAAAGGCTCTGTAATCCCCATTGATTTGAGGTTGGATATGCATTTCATAGAAACCACATTGCCCCTCTATTGTTGAAATAACACATGCGTAGCACTTGGGTCATTTTTTAAATGGCTTTAAATGGATCAAGGAGGAAGTAAACGCTCTTGTACATAAGTACAGAGCAATTTCAGTTCTAACACTGCATCTGAACTCTTAATTTCCTTGGTTTGTATTAAATACATTTCTTGAAGAGGGGAAAAAAGAGAAGAAATGACTTCACTTTGCATTTTTGACACGAACAGGAAAAGCCGAATGAAGACAGTGTTAGTCATCCTTGGTGTGAGGATGGAGGGGTGACTGCAGAACAACCCATCAGGCATATATTGATTCGTAAAAAAAATGTGAAAAGTGTGAAAAATGAAAAGAAGTTATTGATCCTCACTGAAGTCATGCTGATTAAAGCTTGAATGGAGAAGGAGGTCAATAATGGTGGACCAGTGAATGTATCCTGATAAGGTCACAAAGAGGTTTAACAACAACAACAACGACGCTACAATCACTAATTTAATCAAATTTTCTTGACTACCATTAATATTTCTAACAACAACTGAATTTCTATAAGTTAACATCCCTTAGAGTGGTTTCAAAAGACGAACAATAATGTCGTGATCAAATAAACCGAGTCTAACGTTTCTTTGTTCTTTGATTTTACCTGTTACTGAAAGAGAGTCAGTGACTAGGACCTCCAGCATCAGGATCAAAGCCAGTCTCATGTGTTGATCTGTCAACTGTAAAACACTATGCCTGAGGACTTCTGCAGCTTATAGGGAAGAAATGACTCCCTCCTCCCTCTGTCACGCAATGAAATCAAGATGAAAAGCTTAGCACCTTGAAATCTCATGCAACGAGAGGCAGGAGTTACAGGCGAAATCTGGTGAGAGTTACTAACTGGAAAACAAGACAGAGTCTCAACGTGATGAAAAATAATTAAAAGCTTGTTTTAATAAGCTGGCTGTTTTGGTGTCTGGGATGTAAAACAAGTAATTGGATCCATTACTTTATAAACCACATAACATAACCTCAAGCATTAAGCAAAGCTGGGTATTATTACAGATAAACACACAAAAACACACAAAAACCTTCACATCTAAGACCACTTGGCAATAAAGCAGAGACGGATTATAGCACATTTGAGCTATCAGAACAAACATGTTTGCACTTATCCCTTTGCTAATCTACAGGGATCAAAGCTTGTTACTGAGATTACCTGCTAATCAGGAAAAAAAAAAGCTCAAGTGGAGCCAACAGACAATGATTTTATCCAGTGGTGTGTGTTCAAGACCTCATGTGATCAATAAGGCAGTAAGCGCACATTTAAATCACAGCGGCCTCTGTTCTTGGGTAAACACCCAAGTGAATGGGAAGAACAACAATAGTAAAGTCAGTGTTTTCTCAGTCAGGCCGACAATTTTAAACAATAATGACTTTTTAATGTGGACCTGTGATTACACTGTCACTGTGAAATATGGGTCTTCTTGACTGCATTGGAAATGAGAGTCTAAACGTGAATTACTACTCCAGCATAGATTACGGCAGTGCACCAGGTAAGGCAATCTTCATAAATTCAAATCTAATCTTAACAGAGCCAGCAGTGTCAGCCCTCCAGAGAAGGACTTTACCGAGGGGGACGCGTGGCCGGAGGAGACAATGCCAGCGCTCAGTCTCTAAGTAGGTAAGCTACAAGAAGGGACCAAGTTTGAGATTTTTTCTGAAGGGATCAAGATAAGGAAACTCTCAGAAAGGATGTATAGAAAAAAAAATGTGATTTTAGGGCTAGAAATCCTTGACCTTCTGTTTCTGTATTATTTTCTTGCTGTGATGAACGGCAGACAATGAAAGAGACGACTTAATGAACAAATGTGAGTCAGGTCTCAGTATTTGTCATGAATCTGTTTTCAGTAATTGTCCAGAATTATTTGTTGTTCCTTTTTGTCCAGGATATGTGTCAATCATAATTCTTTTCCACATTAAGCAGTGACACAGCGGTGACAAATCACAGGGATGTGTGGTGAAGCAAAGCAGTGGCGTCTGTCAGCACTTTGTCAGGGGCTGCAGCTCTGGTTTATCTATTCGCTGCCTGCGACTACAAGTGATCACAGTTTGATGGCTCAAGCCATGCTGCTCACAGGGATATTTCTTATTCAAGTAACAATGCTGTCATTGACGTTTTGCAGCCTGTGGGGCACCGCAGTTATGATAGCGCAGTTCTTATTAGCAGCAGACCCGTTGACAGGATTCCTTTCATTAAGTCGACAGCATCGATATCTCAGCACATATGTGAAGAACAGCGCTATGGTTTCCAACACTTTTCTCCTCAGCTTTAATTCTTAATATCCACTTTAGGTTTAGCTCTAAAAGGAAAGCACTCTTTAGGCAGCAGGCTTTGTACTTTCTTTCTGAGAATGTGGAATCTAAGCGAGTCCCTGTTTATGGTATAAATGTTGCTAATAATGGGAGTTTAAAGGCTGATTGCAACATTACAATCATTATAAAGGACATATTTGACATGTAGAAGCTGACTTATTTTCTAAGGTTCTTGGAAGGATTTCCACTTTGGCTCTTCCTGCTAATCGAATATGAATTCATGCATGCCTTCCCCTAAGAAGGTGTATCTATTACAAATTACCCTTTGCTCCACTGATACATCATGCATTAACCTTTGCCAGCTGACAAGTCATTAACTGGCCTTGTTAACTGAGATGCATCGGCAGTGTGAGTTGCATTTAGCAACCTTCAAATTCCAATATAACTTTAAATCCTCGAGGGCCTTTTTCATTGGCTCCAGCAGGTACTGGACACAGAAGAAATGAAAACAGTTGGTGGATTTTTGGTTGCCCCTGGTCAAAGAAAAGCATATATTTCTAAACCCCCTCACCCCATGACACCGACACAGTAAAAGGTCAAAGCCCCCGAGCGTGCCACTGAGCTGGCAGAGGATAGTGCAGCACCAGCTTTCATGCCTCACCGCTCCCCTACCATGTCCTCTCCAAGCAAACAAATACATTTGCATGTCATTCCCACCATGCAGATGAGCAGGAAATCACAAAGGAGTTCTTACAATGGTGAATTACTGCATTATAGTGTGTTTGTGTGTGTGTGTTTTCTTTTGTATACTTCTGTAAATGTAAGACAAAAGGATATTAGAAAGAGATTAAAATAGGTGAGTGAATCAGGGGGTTTTCCTTTCTCTCTTTTTACACATTCACTGCATGGAACTGCACCCAAAGTGCTCCCTCTTTCCATGTTAAGGTATATTGGAGGAAAGCATTTTGAGAATAGGGAATAAAAAGCAGCTGAGCGAAAATGCATCTCGCTTGACTCCCTCAAGCCCTCACATGTCGCCATTATCCTTCTTGTGTATGATCCTCTGATGCCTCATATGCTCTGGAAAAGTGCTTCTCTCATTAAAAAACAATGTGATATCTCCAATTTCTAATTAAATAGGACATTATCTCAAAGACAAGCTGGAGTGGAATGAGGCCCTTAAACGAGTTATGAAAAGACTAGCTGCTCATTGCCTAATCATGCTTATGTGTATCTCAATGGTGTCTACGCACTTGGCTGATACTCAGGAATAAAGCGGGGTTATTACACAGCTTATCTATCCAACAGAATGGTTTTGTTTTCTCAAGATCTATTAGTAATTTGAGAAGTGTTTCTTTGCAGAAGATAAAGCCCATGTGGTTTGTGGCATTTGATGGAAAATGAGCCACGGTATAAATAGGCCTTTGTGTTGTTTTTTTTCGCTGCTCCTCAAATGATTTTCTGCTTTACACGGTTTCAAAAATGAACAAGTGTATTTTTGACACAGCTCATCCTTCAGATGTATAGAATTAATGAGTGGCAGGAAAAAAAATAGCCTGTCACCTTAACTTAAAGAGTGCAAATCAAAAAGAAAAAACTTTTAGCAAAGCAGCCAAGAGGTGAACACTTCACTATGAGGAAATACAGCACAAAGTACATCAAAAATCAGCTGAAAGCAAAAGCCAGGTTTGCTCTGGGTTCTCCTCCACATCCTCTGCCGTCCTCATCTATTAAAAATTCAAATTTTATTTGTCACGTACACAGTCATACACAGTACGATATGCAGTGAAATGCTTATTATTGATTTAATCTTTGCAAAAGAGTATAAACGTCTGTGTCAGTCAGTCCGCACTGGCATCTCTATGATGCCATTTGTTTCCAGCAAACAACCTGCTGTTTTCCGGGAGCAGGTGACATTTACTAGTTTTCCAGGACAGTGCTCTAACACACTGTGGAAGGAGCATCCTGTTGCCACTGCATCTGCCCTGCTGACAGCGTGAGCAGCTCACTGGCCCGAATATTTTTCACGGACA
>NW_024582377.1:1292394-1293686 GCF_018398535.1 Haplochromis burtoni
TGTTACTGTTGACCCCAAAGCTGAGTTTGAGGCCTGCAAGTTCTAGAATGCTGCTGAACATATCCATGATCAGATGAGCTTAAGTGGCTCTTTAAATGCCATACATTTAGATTGTGCACTACAGACTAGTAAACTGGCGGTTAATGTTAGCACATAGGCACCGCTGCATAATATTTTAATAAACCTTTTCTATGAAACTGCTGTTGTCTTTTAAAAATGTTTCTAACATTCAGATTTAGCAATGGGAATCCTTTAAAATAATGTAGAACATGCATGGAAGCAATATATTGATACGTTGTTCCCAGGTAGTAACTTCTAAGTTTCAAAATCATGACCCACATCGTAAATTTCTCCAAAGCTGCAATTTATATTCATAGACCTTTAAAATGTCAGTTACACCTCAGGAGGCAGATATTCAAGTCTTATGAAGTCTCAGGGTTCAGGATCCCTTTACAGGTTTTATTTGACAAAGGGATTATTGTAAAAATACAACTTAGAAGGAACAGCTGCCTAAAGTCAGGTTTAAACCTAATTTCTAAGACACACAGCTAAAATTTGGAGTCTTAAACAGTGTTAATATAATATCATGATGTCTGGTGACTTCACGAACCACGATCAGCTCATCAGCAAATTGAAATGAACACAGTGAGAGTAAAATTATATACAACTCTGGCAAAAAGAGAATACAATCAAACTAAAAATGCACTCTCTGCATCACCAGTTGTCAGTTGATAAAATGTACATTAAAGAATCACCAAATAAAATTAAAAAGTAGTATTAAAAAGATAATATATCTCTTTATTTCATTATTGAAAAGGCATTTTGGAATTGTCTGAAATAATGTATCAAATAAATAGAACATAAAAGATATTTTAACTGTTTAATGTAATTTTACTCCATTTAATTGAATTATGTAATTTAGCGTGAGACAGGCAGGATTAAGACCCAGATGCAGGACTCATGGGACAAGAAATGAACTCAAAACAACGTTAATACTGGAGAATTTCAAAATACAAAAAAAGGCAAAACAAGGCAGGGCTGAAGCCAAGAATTCAAAACTAATAAGCTAGGGGGAAAACATGTAACAAGGGTGCATAGCATTGAGGGAAGCTGTGACAAGGGGAAGAGTCCGATGACAGTTAAGCTGGGCTTACACTGTGCCATTTTTGGCCCATTTTGAGCTGATTTTTCAGTCGTGCGACCGTTTTGGTGATTGGCCCAATTCTGGCCTTCATCGTGCGTCGTGCATCGTGTAGTATACATGGGGTAACGAGAAGCGATTAACACCTCAC
>NW_024582377.1:1294161-1351788 GCF_018398535.1 Haplochromis burtoni
TCATTTTGTGAGGCCACATCGAAAAGCCTCGGATGAGCTTTCCAAAGTTCTACAAGTTGTGCCTCCATCGCTTGTGTCCAGATCACACGCTGCACTGCCGTGCTGCGCCGTCTTTTTCACCGACATTTATGTGTTTCGCGTGCGCAGTGTGAGCAGCTCCGATGACACCCTCACGACGGACGTGAGGATTTCAAACAGGTTTGAAATCCCCTGACCAAGCGATTGATGATCGGGAGCTGGTCCTCACTGGCAAACTTTTGGGTTGTACAGCTGTTGTAGTGACACTTTTGCGCCTGCTGATGCAGCACTTTTGACTGCATTGCAATCCAACTCAACAACTCGTATCTGTCCACTAATGACATGAAATGAAACAAAACAGGGATTATACTTCACATAAACAGGAAGCTCTTCCTACACCATCAATTATGCAACAAAGCTATTCTCCTGAAAACGCATCAACACACCGGAATTTGCTTCAGGTGAGAGGTGGTGGGCGTGTGAAAGTGCTCGCGTAACTCTGTATGAATATTTTTATTCAGATCATCTACTTTGGCATGCAGCTAAACAGCACTACAGATAATCTTTCCTCTCACTGTAATAATGTCAAATGCACACATTAGCTTTTCACCATATTCATCTAAGAATATCAAAGCAACCCTGGGGCAGATGAATGTAAAATTGGATCCAATTGCAAGTGTGCACTTACTATAAATGCAGTCACAACTGGTAGCCTTAAAAGAATAAACTCTGAGACAAAGAAAAGTTCTGACAAACTTACTTTCTAATTTTAATACCCTGTCAAATAGTGACACTATACTCTCAATGTCAAGGATCGATTTTTTTTGTCTCTTCATCACCATATGTGTAAAAATTCTTTCAAAAAATACTGTTTCAGATATACAAGACATTTCTTACTAATATTACACATTACTGCACTACCAGTTCTACCCCAAACACTCAATTTTCAAGCATCAGACACAGCGTTGTTTCTGCAGTTGCAGTAATGGGTGTTTTTACAGGAGGTCATGGATGAATCAGATTGGAGTGACATTGGGAGATCTCACTGTATGTGTGAAATTAAATGGAGGTGGATTGCGGCGCTGTCTGTGATAGATTAACAGGAAGTGGAGGTAGACTGCCACACTTGTGTCTGGGACAGTCAGGTGTGAAATTAAACAGGACACAGACACAGCCGAGGACGACGCAGTACAAAATGGATCGTGCCTACTGCATGTATAATTGATGCAACATTTCAAGAGTGTGAGTTCAAATACAGAAAAATGCTGTGTGTGATAAGATAAGCTCTGGCTTCAGCCACACCTCTTCGGTCACCATTATAATCCACCTGTGTTTTGGAATTAGGATAGCCAATTTGAAGTTGTTTAAGCACCTGGGTGCATTTCCTTCTTTAGATTATGTGCAAGTATATACACATATTTTACTTTATTTAATGTAAACATGGTTCCCAATAAAATGCATATATATGCATATCAAATTCATATGAGGATGATGAAAAGGGGAATTGTAGTAAAATAAGAAATCGTGTGGCCAAAGCAAAAAACAGAGATGGGAAAACATGTTTCCACTTTCAAGCCAATTAGATCAACCCACTGATCCCAGCAGTGGGAAATGAGAGAAATGGGAAAATTGGATTTATGTGCTTATAGCCATTGGTTGCTAGCAAAACAGATGAGCGACGATAAGGGGGAGAGAAAAATCACAGAGGAAAACGAATGTAATCCAACACAAAATATAGGTGAAGATACAAGTCAGCTGTCAGTAGGAAAACACATTCCCCAGGAGCAACAATCACAATCCATATATCACATTACCATGAAGCTGTATGTGTGTGTTTGTGTGGTGCACGTATGCGCTTAGTGTGTATGTGTCCAAAGGGGGGGTGAATGCAGAGCATACTGAATTATTGAGTTGAATTTTCACGGGCTGAAGGTCAGTGAGGAAAGGGGGGAAAAGATGCCTGATGAAAAATACATGTTTTCTTATTGTCTACCATGCCAAGTGCTGAAATATCAACAACTGCAGAGATGACTATTACTAGAGTTGACACTACCAAAATTATCTCCCATTAATAATAATAATAAACAGCAAATATGAGCAACAGGATCATAAACGAAAGCTTGAGCTTCAGATAAAATTATACACGCGTGGCAGGACTGATTGGTATTACTTACTAAAAATGTGCGATCATTAGGAATACTGTAGCTGTGAATTTATCCTCCATTTGCTCATCATAACTGATATTTAAGGAGCTTTTGAGATTTATAAATCCTTTGTACAGTGAAACTTTATTCCACTAACAAAGATTTTTAAACCTGGAGAAATCCACTGCGAACTAATTGGATTATCAGTGGGGAATTACAAAATGATCTCACAGCTTTGCTAGTAGTCCTCTTAATGAGCTCTGTACTCGTAAAATGTAGTGCTGGCCTTCTCTTATGGCCTAATTGATATTTCATTAGAAACTTTCTATTTATGACTTTAATGGTTTTTTCTATCACAGTACATGGCGGGGGTGTAAGCAGGACTCGCCCGGGGTTCCTATTCGATATACTGTCAGTTTCAGTATGGTTTTAGGATGTGATCTAATAAAAAAAAGCAAGATTTATTTCTTTACCCTTTGGATACTGGTTTACAAGAGCATGCAGTCATTAAACACATCTAGATGTCCCTGTACTTTAAACACACACGGACACACACATTTACAATGTGCGCACATTTTATTCTGGTTCTTAACTAGAACAGAATTTTTATTTGCTTCTATATACGAATCCTATTTATGTTTTCTAATAATGGTAAATAACCTAATAATATTATCTGCTAATAGATATAGCCGAGCTGCGCTCAAGGTAATTTCTGAAAATGGCAATAATCTCATGGACTGTTCGGCCATTTTCACGCGATACGGTAAAACTGGTGAAGAGGATGGATTTTAAATGGTTCATATTCTCAGGCTTCATTCATCAGTGCTTAATTTGATGTCATATATCTCCACCCTGGTTGGGAGCTTTGTCTGAACAAGTGATGGGTCTCCCTGCCAGACATGACACCAGCTCCAGCTGCAGACCCCCCTTCCATCACTTCCTCTTTAAAGCTTGATGAATGCTAATGGCAGGCACAGAGCTCATATCGTAGAGTCAGATATAATTGTTGTGGTGCTGGATGGGGCGAGGGGTAGTGTGCAATGAAGGTTAACTGTTAAATTAGTTAATGGATTTATCCACTCAGAAGGAATCTTCTCTCTTTCGTCCTTCTGCACCTGTCCTGACTTGACACTTTGTCAGAATCATATTTCTGTTCTCATTACCGGTAGTTTAATTTGCTTTGGGGGTCAAAACAGACTGTGGATTGTTGGTGTTGTTGGCCTAATTAGGTGTCCATGGCAAAAAAAAAACAAACCCCCAACTACATGTGCAAGTTGCTTGCAGATACTTGTTTTAAAAGGCTGATTCTTGTTGCCTCACCTCAGACTAAGCCAGAGTTACGGAGATGCATCACACAGTAACGAGCCCCAAACTAAACATGTATCATTAAAAGCAGAGGTCAGTTGCCTAATAGCTTGCATATAAGCAAACCAGCAAACCCCTATTTTGTTCCAACACAGAAGACTTATGAGCACGGCTGCTTGCAGGGAGTGTCCACAGTGGCATTACAGTAGGGAGTCGAGCACAAAGCATGGCATGGTGGATTTGCTCTGATCAAAGGGAAGGGACTTTGATGAATGCTATTCATTAGGCACACCCGAGTGGATTTTAGGGAGAGGACTTAGAGACATCAAGGGGAAATCAGAGGAAGAAAAGAAAATAGAGGAGAGATGGGGGAGAGAAATTAAGAAGTGGTCTTGGAGGGTTACATGAATAATATTACGCAACAATATGGAAACATATCTTGTCTACAGTCAAGCTCCTTTATGTTTGCGTTCAGTTTCCAAACCGACCACTGGGTGGAGACAGTCGTCTTACGAGTAAAAGCTCCCTCTGCTCAATGCTTCATTTACAGTCCACACATTACTCTGACCTGTAGCATTTCCAGGATTAATCTAAAATAAATGGGGTAGTGTGTCAACGCAAGGAATTATGTGTTAATCCGAGGGAATGAATAATGGGCAGCCATTAAAAAAACACAGTCACTCTGTGGGCAAAACCAACTGCCCTACAAGTCCACCTGACTGATTGTTTTATGGATGGAGGCTGACACACACAAAATGGGGAATGACAGATGAAGTCATCCTCCTCTCATTAATATCTACAACTGGATGATGAGGTTAAACTGTGAATCCTCTGTCTGTGCTGAAGCCACTGATGCACAGCGAACATGTGGCATTATTGTGCTGGAAACTTTAGCTGTCGTGCTTTAATGGGGTTCAGAGGCAGCTTCAGAAGAAAGGGATGCCAAACACCAATCTGTCTCTCGTTCTTTCAGCTGTAATGCACGGCGCGATTGGGTATGCTGCCCGCCTACATCTTTGCTCAAAAATATTGAGAGAGCACCAGATGTCACAAGAAGTTTTCTGAGACACTGGAGATTCATTTCTGGAGATAGGAAAACTATTTTCAAATCCATTGCTTGGAAATTAAATGGACTGCTATTTTAAGATTCTGTGCTTTTCTCATGCAGTCAGCTGAGTTCCACCGCAATTCAATTTCACTCTATTCCCCAGGATAATCCAAGTCAGCAGTTATACTGCTTTCTAGGAAAGCCTTTTGAGTTTTTTAAAAAATATATATATATATGAAAAAAATAGTCCTAAGAGGATCCTGAATCATTAAAAATATATTAATGATGCATGCATTAAATAGATGCGTAAGTCTGGACATTAATTTGGCTTCTGTAAACATTCCTGTTGTCTTCAGCTCTTATAATAGTTATTTCCTCTTGACAGAAGCATATTAAGAGGATGTTAATATTGGCCAGTACCTCAGGCATGCAGCTTTGTAGTTTCTCAATGGTTCAAGTTAGGTTAGACTGCACTCATGTGACCTTAAAGCTCAACTTAGCGTCAGCTTCTTTTAAACATCTTGTCCTAAAAAGTGAAAGGACAAACAAGCAGACAAAGATTTAGGCTTGTCTGCTCGATGTCCTTTAGAGTGAAGGTCTGATGAGGACAGGGGAAGGTGTGAAATGTTTAATATCACACTCCTGTGATATGCACTGGTCAGGTGATATTTTTTTACCTCATTGTGTGACATTTTCATTAGCTGTCTCTGCCTCACTTGGCTCAAAACGGGGGCGTGTTAAGCAAACAGAATGACAGGCAATTAGCTTCCCATGACTTCAGCTAAATTATGTATCAATTATGTGATAATGAGGACTCGTGCATATGTGGTGTTGCAGGAAAAATTAATGCTGAGCAAGTGAGGATGCGGACAGCCGGAATGCAGCAAACGCGGCAAATGATCCTGATGCAAAACAGGCAGAAATGCTCAAAATGAGCACTGGTTTAGAATTTTGGAAATTTCATGGTGTGTGATATTTGAATGTCTGGTGTACAAACGGGGATACTCTGCACCTAAGGAGTTAAAAGGAGAAAATTGGTGTCCTTAGAAGCGGTGTAATTTGCACCACAAAAGCTTTTGCTTTTGAGATGAATCCTTTATACGACAAAAAGGGAGGACCTGAGCCACTCTCGTCGGATAACTCTGCACCTCTTCATTATTCTTTATACGGACAATTAATAGAGGGTCTTTTTTCCCCCTCCCCCTTTTTAAAGTCCATGTCACGAGTGATAAACTCCAGATGCAAAATGGTTTTGAAATCTGCTGAAGTGGTTTGAGGGATGGGGAGGGAGGGTCATAAACTGTGCAGATTTAAATTTGGATAGAAGATTAAGACAGGTAGGGTGAATGAGAAATAGAGACATCAAAAGAATGAGAGAGGAATAAAAAAAGAGGATACATGTCTGACTGTAGTTTTTTGTGTTTTATTTGGACTTTGAAGCTTTACTCCTGGTCAGCATCCATTACATTATATCTGCATTTAATGTCACAGACCTGCACATAAAAAAGTTATATCATAACATATGAAATCTAGTCTCATTATATTTAGTAAAAATGTTGCAACATGGCAGAAAATGAGGATAGATGATATGATTAAAAGGTGTTTTTTTTTCTGTATTTTGTCACTATCCGATTGTTCAGTCTGACGTCACTAGCCGTGTCTGGGTCTAAACTCCGCTGCAGGTCCATATATCAAACGATCACTGTGGCATTACTGAGAGTTGAAAAACTGTCCAAAGTCTTTCATCTTTAATAAAATGATCAGCGTTCTGCTCTACCAGGTGTAACAATTGAGTTTAACATCCAGGCATCCATGAAAACGGAATTTATGACATTTAACGGAGTTAGAAGTTAGCAGGGAGTTAGCTCGCTAGCTTCTATCTAAATACAATATAGCATGTCCTGACTGCGGGGTTTTGGAAACAAATTAAAACGTACAGCTCTGCTATCACTTCCAGCATAAATGAAGACAGAAAACTAAACAGCAGTGACGTTTGTAGGGTTACTGAAGTTGGGCTAGCTGGTATATAATGATGTGCTACGTGACCGCTAGCGACACAGCTATGTTAGCATAATATAAACAAGCTAACTTTTTTTCCACTCGATAAAAGTTAACGTGAGTGTTCTCGGTGGTCAGGAACAAATGTAATCGCATGGCAGGATGCTGTAAAAGGACCAAACTTCAGCCAGGAGAACAACTGAGATAATCCATCCACAATACGAGGTTAGTCATTCATATACTGCTGCATGGGCTGGGCTGTAGCTACATCCTAAGGTTTTAAAAACTGAGCTTAAATAAATGATTAGCGGTAATAAAAGCCGAGGGAGGTCAACAGGGATCACTGACTGTTTTAGGAGCTTTTTGAGATCAAATAGAAGAAAATACAAAACATTAAACATGTTAACAACACAAAAGCCATAAACGCAGACTACTTTAGGCCCGGAAGTAGGATTCGTCACGTCATCACTTAACGACCGGATAACCTTAAAGACTGAGTTTAAGCATGATCTACATTAACCTGCACTCACACTAAATCTTGTCATAGTACTTGTCTGTAACAGAAATAATAGTCAGCATTTTCACTTAAAAGGAACAAACTGACATTTTGTGAAATGCACCACTTTGCCGTCTTTCCCGGAGTTAGATTTGAAGATCAATATCTATTTCATGTCAGTCAGTACAAAGAAAGCTCTGGCGCATGTTTAGCTTAGTACAAAGACATAAAAAGGTATGAAAACAGCGACTCAAACTCTGTCAAAGAAGTCTTATAACAACTTCAAAGTACAATATTTTGCCCGAGATGAAAAACAAAATTATACTTTAAGAAGCTTCAAGATTACATTTTAGAGTTGTGTAAAAGGCCTTGATTGTCATTGTACTTGTGTTTACTGTACATATCGTTTTACATGTCTTCAGAGACAATTTGCTGATTTGAAAATGTGCAAATGTTTTTGCAAGTATGAAAACATACTAAACAGCTCACTTAGTTTAAGCTGTATACCATAACGCACAGGGTACTGTATATGTTTTCAAGCCTTGTTCCAAATAAATCCTATAACTTTCATTTTATCAGTCTTAATAAAAGTAAATGTCTCTGTCTTTTTAAGAAATTCAAAACAAACCTAAACTCATATCAACATGAATGCCCATAACAAGGACGATGTTGTAAAAGAGAATTTTTAACATGAACTGTGGACCTTACACATCTATCACATGAAAAACAGATTTTTTTTGCAGGGCTGTTGGATACCAACTCCAAATTAGGGGAAAAAAAAGTTTTCTCCCTAACTTTTTCATGATGCCTTCAGAAGCAGCTATGTTCTTTGAAAATGCAATTCATCTCCAAATGATTTTGGCAACACGACATGACATATAATCAGGCTGACTGGGTGGTGAATAACATGGCAGCCATACACAGTCCCTGTTACATCTTTGAGACCTAAATGTAAGGCACTGATCCAAACATGAAGGAAAGACTCGTTTAGAGAAACTATGTAAAACACAGTGATTCATCTATGATCTCAGCCAGGAAGGATATTTGATGGTTTCTTCTACTTCTTCTTTTTTTTTAAATTCATGGTTTGAGCCATCTGCACAACTTTGGGTTGCTTTACACTCATCACTTGTGTTAACTAATTAATTCATTTGATTTATAAGGACCAATTATGATGATAGAATAGAAAAACTATAGAAAATGTACTACAGAAAGGTAGTAGCCTGCAGCGTTACATATTCTGGCATTTTATCAGGTGTAAAAATCTGCACATCTTATTTAACAGTTACAGCAAGACTTTTGGAATATGGCTAGCTGTGCTAACCTATATGTAGGGATAATATGAATGGTTTATTGATTGCTTGAGTGAACTTAAATTGTCAGTTTCTTCACTCCACAGGGCAGTCGAAATACCCGCTGAATGAAAGACAGAGCTGCAGAAAGAGCAATAGATTCACTCTTCTGGTAAAAATCACTTTAGGATGGCAGGTACAGATAATCTTGAAAGTTGACCCTCCGCTGTTAAGGTCAGTATCCCTATTCACTGCGTTTTGTGACTGATATTTCAAAGACCCACTGATGATTTCACGAGGGAGCGAGACTGGGAAAAAAAAAACCTGTCAGTCAGGATTATGCATATTATACATTTTGGAGACATGGCATCTCATTAAGTGAGCATCTTGAGAGACCACGATTAAGGCAACAGAGATGGTACAAAAGAGAGAAAGCAGTGCCCAGCTACATCAAGTGATACCCGATCAGCAGATATTCCATTGCAGCTCTATAGCTAAATCTCTGTTGTATATTTCAGAGCTGAACTGCTGGTATTGTGTCTGCACTCATTCATTGGAGCGTAATCCCATATTGAGGAGTAATCCACAGCCTGAGCAGTCAAAGAGAGCTCTCCTTCTTTACGCAGCCAAGCCTAACTGAGGTGGCTGAGGGGATTTTACAGCACTCCCTGTTCTGCCTGAAGGGTCAGTGAGAGGTGAAAATAAACTGGAGTGTTCCTGAGGTCAATAAAGTGGTTAAAATTCACATACGTGTAAAGCACAATGCAAGATTTCAGGAACAGACATGGAGGTTGCAGCAGGACGTTGTTGGAATTCTGATTGTTTGGCAGTTGTTGTGTGTTCAGCAGAAAACACAGCGAGCTCACCAGGCGCACGTTCGTGCCATGCATGCAAACGCGCGCATTCTTACTTCTAGGGATATGGTCACCTGATTGACTTGTTCTGCGTGCATCATTCATAATTCTAACTGTCTGCAGAAGATACATATTCTTTGGGGCAAATTCTCCACATCAGCACTCTGATGTAATTTCCAGCAACGCATGGGACATGCCACAGATGAACAGCAACCTAAATTGCTACAGGAAGCATTACTTCCGAAAGGTGGCTTGCTAGCTCTCAGACAGGGCTATTAGTGCTGGAGTGAGCACAATGATACGGCATCCCCCAGGGAGCAGGTGAAAAGAGAGGCTGTAATGATGACAGTCACCACCACTCCATCTATCTTTACTTCTGCTCAGCTGAGCCGGCACGTGTAAGACACTAATCAAACATAAATTTGCATGTCGCCACTTTATTATGAATGCGCTACATAAAAAAAAAAAAAAAAAGATTTAATTTTAGGTTGCGTCCAAAGCAAAATACAGGTCAATAACAAATGCTGCATTTTTAAAAGGTTGGTGACCTTTGTATGTGAAGTGACAAGACAACACTCTCATTTAATTGCTTCAGAACCAAAAGAATCAGGTAGATGTTTTCAACAAAAGCCAAAAGATTGTTACTTCATTTTTTATTTTATTTTATTGTCCAGATAAGCTGCTGTTTTTGTCCTACTGTGTGTAGCAATATCTACAAAATACGCACAGTTGCACACAAAAACATCCATGACGCGCCTCTATAAGAAGTTAATTAGTTTTTTCTGAATTATCCACGGAAAACAACCTGTGGCACAATGTGTCACTTGCGCTCATCCCTTGCTGCTGTGCCCCAGAAGCCATCTTTCCTTGCCTGGCAGTGACTGCTACACCTGCAACATGCACTGTCTGCCTTATCATCATTACCCAGACACCAGCCGTAGTAAACAACCACTAATCCTCTTAGAGCTGTACAAAAACACTGGCTCCACAGACCCATAGCACCATTAACACAGTGAAACAAGAACTCTTAAACAGTTTAATAGACTACTTATTTAACTTGCTAATGTCATTTAATTTGTTTCTTTTCCAAAGAGAGTCATAATCCGTGGCCAGTTAGGGATATTTCTGGCTGCAACGCTGTGGCATAGGACGGGATGATGAATTTTTCAGGACCTGCTCGCTTAGAAATCTGGAGTTAATTTCATGGTGTGAAACAATATCTTCTCAAAGCTCTCCCGGAGCCTCGTGGGACAGTGCATCAGACACAAGTGTGTTGGCATTTGTGTATGTGCATGTGTGCACGCAGCTAATGACCTTGAGTGCATCCTGCATGTCTGCCACTGTCACCAGGCTGGCACTGCCTTTGATTGGATGTAATTAATGCTCTCACATCTGGCATGAGCTCCCTCGTCCCTTCTTAAATTTGGCTCTCTCTAGGTTTTCCCTCATGCTCTATATGCCCCCTTCTTTTAATTTCTGTTTCTCCTTCCAAAACCATACAGAGACTCATTGATTATCTGACAGTATGTATTGCCTCTGGGTGTTGAAGATAGTCCCCATACCTCCCTCAGTTCAACTTGCAAGAGGTTTGTATGTCAGTGTTGATATGAGGAAGTCTCTGTCATTGTCACCTTGGATGATGCCCTGATTTTGATCTGTTTTCCATGCTAACCCTGGCCGCTTCACTGTTCACAAGATGAAACGGGCTGTTTTCTGGCATTCTGAGCAAAGCCAGTCCCCTGGCAGTGATCCTTAACCAGTTTGGCCACTCTCAGAAAATGCACATCACTTGCTAACAGGGAAAAGGAAACAGATGAAAATAAACAGTTGGCAAGCGAGGCTTCTCCCTCCAATTATCATGTTATCTTATGTGAGCTGTGACACAGACAGAGGAGAAAGAGGGAATAGCGGTGCATACCAACATTTTATACTTTAATCAAATGTCAGATCTTCTCCAGTTTTAATTAAATGCATCTAAATTGCTTACTCCTTGCGAAATTATACACCCTTAGTTACAGGTGCTTCACCTGTCAAGTTCTGTAATATGTGGTTAGTAATTTTATCGCTACCCTGATTTCATCGCATTAAGTACCTTCATGAGTTGACTGATACTAGGAAGAAAAACTCTGTATATGGATCTGAAATATGCACTTGATTGCTTGATACAACAACAAAACATCCATATTAGAATATCTTAATACTATTTGAGCCAAGCAGCTAAACATGCTCAACTACTTAGCTTAAAAAAATTGGTGTTAGATTTATATTTTATTTTTCATACAGATACAGATGTTGTAAACATTATAGAATCCAAGGCTACGTGGATAGCGAAAGACTGGGGGAGGCAAATTTGTAGTGAAGTGAAGTAAGGAGAAGCATCCAGCATATTTAAAGTCCAAAACAAACATACAAACATCCAAATAAGAAAAATAAAAACCAGAATTTGAATAAAACATGAAAAGCAAGGCAAGAATACATGAGAAATGCACAGAAAAATGTAACGTACAAAGCAGACAGCCCAACTTGCAAAATACAAAGATGACTAGATGAAAAGCGCTAATACATATTCTTCACTATATCACATCCTTCTATGTCCATTACAATTCCCGAGTTCTGACTGAACAAAAGCTGCTGGATTTGGGGTATAATGAGCAGTAAAATGGTTCCCTTGAAATGCTATATTATTATTCCCAAGTAACTTACATGGGATGTGTAAACATCCTTTTTTTCCCCTCAGTGCAAACTCATTTAAAATCATAGTAATGGCCTTGGGGAAAAGGCACTGGGTCAGGTTACCCAAGGTAAACTCTAAATGGCAACCCAGGGTTTAATCCAGCCTGTCACCGGCTCAGCTGTCAACACCAGTCTATTGAGTGCTGTCTACACAGAAATGCACCCTGCCTTTCTCCCCTTGCCCCCTCCATTTCTCTGGCTGAGGACAGAGACCAGCTGACTACCAGAGAGAGGGCCATGTCCAGCCATTATCACTCCCAGCATGTGGCCACGTGCAGACAGACTGGGCGTGGAGCTCGAGGCGTGTTAAAAAACATAGTCCTTTCATTGCTGTAGCACACTTCTGTTCCTTTCCTCTCCGTTCATGGGAGAAAATAGTAATTTTTTTAAAATATCTGGGGATTTATAATTACATGCAACTACAGATTGAAAACAAAAGCGCTAAAAAACAAATATTGTGCCTCTGATTTTATCCTCCTTTTGAAATCCCAACCTTGAGATCTCATATTTTGCCAGCTGCGAGGTTCGCCTGGCTTTACCGATATAGATTCATAGCGTTAGCTATATGGCGAAGCAAAGCTAATAATTTAGGGAAGATTGCATCTATGGATTTAGTCAGGTAGGGGGTCTTCTGTAAGCTTGTCTGTGTATCTGGGTATCACTGGAGTGCAGAGATAAATATTCAGCAGAGATGCACACGGGTGAAAGGCCGTCAATGCATGGCCGCATGAATAAACATCCTCCCCTGGTCTGCTGCAATTACAGCCGGAGTGTAAGTGGTTGAAGTAATTGACGCCCTAAAATGCTCTCAGAGCCACTGGACCAAACTGCAAATTGGGTTTCCACCTTCGTGATAACTAGTGATGGTTTGGCCACTGGGCATATCCCACTTCCTCTCTCTAATGGTGTGTTCTACTTTTGCTTTAATTCGTGGTAGTATGCCATGTGTGTGCAGTACAATTTATGCAGTATGTGTATAAATGAGTAAGTGTATGATAAAATGAGATTACAGTTTATCACTGAGAAATAATGAAGGATGTTTTAAACTTTGCAGTAGCTGGTTTATACATTACTGGGCACTGTTGGGACAGCAGCTAGGATGTTTTGCTTTGGGTCTTATGTAGGCAGACACCAGGCCCAGCAGGCTGAGCATCAGTCCCAGTATGTGTGCAGCTCCAAGCCCACAGAGGCTCTGTGGCCCATAAAGAGGGCTGCTGGGACTGATAAGACTCAAATCTGCTGGGTCCCTTCGAGCCATATCTGGCCCTTAACAGCCATGACCTACAGTCAAACACAAAGCAGTGTAAGGGATGCAGAGAGAGACATTTGTCACAGATTTTCTAGGAATTCGCAGAAATCTCTGATAAAAATAAATCACAGACATCAGCCTTGAAAATGCTCAGATTTAATGAAGTGAGTTAGTTGTGAAAAGGCAGCAAAAAGACAGTAGGAATAGCATTAATGTTTCAGAGAGAGGAGAGTTGACAATTCAATTTAGGGACCCAGTCTTTTCTTTATCATTGAATGAGAGCTAATACATCAATAGCACAGAGAGTAATTAGAGGTTCTAGGCTATCCTTGGATGGATCAAGACATTAGCAGGCAGAGGCAAAGGAAATGAGCTGAGTCAAAATCATTTATATTGTTCAAACAAATTGAAGCTGAAAGCAGTCGTCCATCGTGTGGCTCTACTTCTGAATTAATAACTAAATGAGCAAAAACCTGCATTCCCGTTCAGAACTTCCACAGTGAATGGGATTTCAAGGCACATTGAAATAGAATAAATAAACCTGGGAAATTTAACTAATCAAGCCTGCTGAATTATGCAGTAAGGTGCGCTGCACGCTCACCATGACCTGCTACAGCAAAAGAAAAAAAAAAAGACTTTCTCCCCCATTTTCTGTTTATCTGATTATATAAAATGCGGGACAATGGATGGGCACGGACAGCTGCTCTGTGGTAGCCACACATCTAAAGCCCTGATGAGCCCCTATGGAGACAAAGATAAAACCAGAGCACACACATGAACATGCAACATTAGTCATGTTAGGTTTCCAGCTTGCAGTGGCAATAACATAGACACAACATTAGGTATGAGGAGCATAGCTGGCTCCAAAGCATCATGTCACATTCTGTTTTACAAATGTCTATAATTAATGGAGCACTGCTAGCTACACTCTCGCCTACATAGCTTCTTAACCATGTATTGGCTGCAGTTTTTCTTTTGAAATGCTAATATGTAAAACTGAAGTGCATACCCTCATGATCACACAGTACACCACAAGCCTATGTTTCATCTAGTCTACCAGCATGTCCGCAAAATAGGGAAACTAACAACTGATCAAAAGAAGAAGGAGGCACATAAATGTAGCCAATCAGGAATACATCCGCACAAGTATGCACACGCACAAAGCCAGTGTGTGCATCATCTAACAAAGGACAGACATCTCCCCACGAGATTCCATTTCCAATTCCCACATGACACCCTCCTGGTTAAATGCTGATTGAAGATTATTTAATCATCTCTAAAGAATGTCTGTGCATATCTTAAACCAGCAAAGATTGAAATAAGATTCTGGTCAGGGAGCCTAATTATGGAAATCCTGAGAAAAAATATTGAACTAATCACATGCCTTTTACATTTTCAAAGGAAATTACAAGTTACATGCACTTGATTCAACTGGAACAAAACTAGGGATGTACAGTTTTAACAGGCATGCAGGAAAGTCTGTAACAAAGATAACAAAGGAAGTGCTCTGCATCTAAACCTGTGGCAATCTCTGCCATCTTTGCTATAAATAGAAGTCTAGAACTTGAACTTGAATGAGAAGGTGTTCTAAGTGTTCTAAGCTAATTGTACTTGAGAGCTGCCCAACCTGTCTGCATTTATGGGCACATTTCAGGGGTCCAGAGTTAAAGCAAACAAATCTGAATGAATTAGGTCAAACATGCTGGTTTCCTATTGTTTTTGATCCAGCTTGACCTATAAAAGTCACAAAATTCTGGCCTTTGCTTACTTTTTCACCTTTTTGGAAGTAAACTAGCAGTATTATAATGTTGGTTTCCATTTTGTCAGTTCCAGTTTTATTTTGAAATTTCTTTCCTAAAACCTTTTAGTTGCACTTCCACCCTTTGTTCAGTCCCCTTCTTGTTTCTGTGCCACACCTGCATTCGATTAGTCTTTTTTTTATCATTACAAACCCCCACCCAATTCCTTGTGTTTTAAATATTGGCCTCTTTCTGATTTTTTGGAGTAGTTGTGGATTTTTGAATTTTGGATTAATGGACTTCAGGACTTGGCTCTATGTCTGTTTGAAGTAATTTGAAGGAAAAGCTATTTCAGACTATTGCAAAGTTATGCAGCTATTAGCAGAATAATTCCCCATTTTGTTTTTCTGTGCCCATGGCTGAATCAAAGTCCAACATTTGTGCGAACTGTATCTGTAATGAATCATTCCCAGATGCCTACAAAGATGCAGCCTAATAAAATAAATAAATAAATACAAAATAAATCCCAGTAAATTCACTTTCAATACTGTGAGGTCAGGTCTCACCCACAAAACAGAATCTTTTTTTTAAGTTGTTTCCAAGGTCACAAATAGTGAACTGGTTCTCTATCAACCACCACACGAGGAGTTAAGATTGAGTCTTTTCTGGTGAATGTGGTCCATCTCTGAACCCAATCATTTTTTAATATTTGAGGTAGCTCAGGTGAGAAGAGGGGATCTGGGTGCACACGGGTGGACAAACACCACACACATACACATACAGGCTGTCACAACAAAGTTACTTAAATACACATATACTCACACCTACTGTAACACAATCATTTACCTGCTTTCAACCATCGCTTTGAAGCAATGAAAGTCACAGTCTAAAGGGAGAGAAAAGTAATAGGATTGCTCAATTAGGTGCCAAATGGCTTTCTGGGGGCCAGTATTTCATCTCCACTGCCACTGCAAGCAAAGTGGAAAGAGAAGCATAGGCTTGTGAGAGGTGAGTGCAGACATAAGCTGCATATTGGAGAGATTTTATGGCCTTTAAAACACAGACTCAATGCTTTCTGCACTACAGAGGCTCTCAAGGTCTATCACCGGCATTACCCGGGATAACGTACATGTTGATGATGCCCTGAATCAACCGAAGCATTCTCTGATGGTATAAAAGTAAGATTACATTTTCATGCAAGGCTGCACCATACAGTTTTATTTGTATTAATGGAGGGAGGACAAGGGAAACGGTCTTGTGAAGTGACATGAAAACAAACAAATACATCGAGGACATCTTGTATTTTGCACAAGAAACATCTCTATTGCTCAGTAGGTAAAGACTGCTAACAACAATGACCACTCATTGTTTCACCTCCTTTCTTTGCAAATCCAACTGCTACTTTTAAATAAAAATAACAACAGGGAGCCAATGGCTCCAAAGGCAATTTAGCGATTTAAGCTTTCTTGTGTAATCACCTTCACACCGACTGGAGTGTTAACCTCAAGAGCTAATCAGAGGATTAAAGGAAAGTTTCAGAGCTCAATTTGGTGTCAGTGTGGGCTTTTCTTCCAGATTTGGTGTAGAATACAAAACAATAAATAAATAAATAAATAAAGGAATGGTTCACCATTTTGACTTTCATTAAGATGAGAAGATGAACACAGCTCTTTGTGTAAGGTATATAAAAGAAAGAGCCAACAGCTTGTTTATTTAGCACAAAATGACATGTCTGTTGGTTTGCAACAGGTAGATGATTGTTTTTGGGTTTTTTTTGGAGGGCGGGGGGGGGGGGGTTCTGACTAGGTGGTAGTCAACCTAGCTGTTCAATCATCAGGTGGTAACACATTATAATATGGCCTATGATTATGGGCGTAATACTCCTGTAATTGAATTTCGCCGTGTTTCATTTGAAATTACAATGTAATTATATTTACATACACATACTTATAGATAGTACACTAGACTAAAGGAATAACAAGTCAGGTTTTTTACAGAAAAAGAGTAAATAATTATTCTGTAAGTCAATCTGCAATTGTCTTGAAATTTAGCAGAAAAACAATATAAAATCTGCAGTTTCACGTGAGATAACCCCGCTTCTGTGATTGTGCCTGAAGGACTGCACTCAGTTGCAGACATAGACACAAAAAGCTGCAGAACTCATGGACGAATAGTCATTCCCATTAGAGAGAGACTCGAACATCTGGTTAACAGTCTTCATCATTGATTGTGTAGTGTGACCAGAGGGGTGGCCAGAATTTATTTGATGACTAATGGTGTGAGTTAGCCATCAAAGCCTAAAATTACCCAACCCCTGGCTCTACCCCAGTTCATTTTAACCAACAAAGTGTGACCAGTCTTCTTCTTATTTTCGGAGAAGAAAGAGGTAAGTAACCAAAGTGTAGAATATTATTGATGAAATTTTGTATGAAATATTGTATAAAGTTATGTAAAGCCAATTAATCCTTTCTGTAGTTAAATTCTGAAAACTTAATATATCATATATCACTTCAAACAAGAAAGATATTAAGACTGTGTAATAAAAGGTATCCCTTATTACCTTGGCAATCCTAAATCAATAGCATCAGCAGCATGCTTCTTAGACCCCATAGAATTCCTTAACTGAGTTTTTGCAACTCCATTTCTTGGCATATTGGGTTTTCCATCCAAACAGTAGTTTATTTAGCATATTACTAATTCAGTATGGGCTTGTTATCCAGGCACTCTATGTGGCCAGCTTCTCATGGGAGACGCTGCCCTAATTGTGTTCAGCCGATCTGTGGTGTAGAATTGCTGAAATCCCTGACTCTGGCAAAATGAGAATATCAATAAAAACAGACCCTGGATGATCTTTGCTTGTGGCAAAACTGCACAACCCTGGATGCTGAGGTTTGTAATTACATTCCCCTGAATAATTGAAACCACTGTCCTCCGGCTATAAGTTCATCTAACTGAGTGTTCAATATTACATCATTTTATATATATATCATATATTTTACACGCTGTGTCTCTGGCAGTGATCCCAGAAAACATTTATAGTGTGAGAGTGGCACAGCGAGGAAGCGTTAACAATCAACAGATGACAATGCTAGCTTGGCCAAATATTTACTGCATTCAGTCCACAGACCTGTGCGCTTCTGGCTGTCACACATGATTCCAATAGGCCATGCCATCTAATGTTAGCTGACACTATAACTGTGATCTGAAAGGCTGTTGTAGTCCTCTGTGTACGGGTGAGGTGTTCTGGTCACTCTGACCTCGTAAATTGCCATCGGGGGTTTATGGAAGTGCAGTTGCAGAGCAGGTCTTGTCAGTTCATTACCACAGCACTATAGCTTTCTGTTTTCCATGATGTCTTCGCCCTCGGCAAGGATTTATCTTCTACGTGGTGAATATGTATATGTCACTGGGCCTTTCCTATCCAACTTAAAGCTAAAATCACAACAGAGTGGTATTTTATCACGGTCTTAGATCAAGAACGGGAGTTATTCACACAGATTTGCTGGAGAAACCCTAGTTGGCAAGCAAAAGGTAAAACGTTTCTTGTTATTGATCACTAATTCTTTTTTTTTTTTAACCCACACCACTTTACAGAAACTCTAAATCCTCTAGATTCATTGGCTGCCGCTTGACTCAAAGCTTCAGCTCCCTCCACAGCTTTTCTATAGAACTGAGGATGGGGGCTAAGTGTGCTTCTTTTTTAGCCACTCATTTGTTGCCCTTGACTTGATATTTTTTGGAGTTGTTGTCATGCTGGACCCATCCATGATCTTTAATGTTCTGTCTGAGGGAAGGATGTTCTTGTACAAGATTTTGCACTATATGGCCCCATCTATTGTGTGGCGAAGTCTTTCTGAACCTTTAACAGAAAAATAGCCCCAATGCATGATGTTTCCACCTTTGTGCTTGACTATGGGGATTTCTTGTCCTCCAACAACAGTGGGTCAAGATGATGCCAAAGAGATTGTTTTGGTTTCATTTCACCACAGCACGTTCTCCCAAGCCTTCATGGAGTCATTTAGATATTCACTGGCCAACCTAAGACAGGCCTGTACATGTGCCTTCTTAAGCAGGGGGACCTTGCAGAAGCAAGGAGTATTGTGATACTAAAGGTGTTCTTGATGACTTCTGCTCCAACTCTCTTCAGATCATTAAAGCAGATCAAGTATAGTTTTGGGCTGATCCTCCATCTTTCTCATGGTCATCCTCAACCCATGAGGCAAGATCTTGCATGGAGCTCCAAACTGAGGGCGATTAGTGCTCAATTTATATTTCTTCATTTTCCAAATAATTGCATCAACAGTTTTCACCTTCTCACCGAGCTTCTTGATGATGGTCTTTGTAGCCCATTCCAGCCTTGTGCAGCTCTACAACCTTGTCCCTGACATCCTTTAAGAGCTCTGTGGTCTTGCCCATAGTGGTGCAGTGGCTGGATAGGAAGAAAATTATTCTGTCAACAGATGTGCTTCATACATATAACAAGCTGAGACCAGGAGTATCTGTAATTGTTAACTGATTAACTGCAATCTGTATGCTACATGGGCACACAGCCAATATGCGAAACCAGAATTTTGGCTCCGTTGTAGCTGATCAAATACTTATTTCTCTCAGCGACAAGCAAATGAATTGATAACTTTTAATTAAATGTATTTTCTTGACTGAGCGACCCCATCCCTGCTCCTCTTTATTTTAGTACTCATGGCTTAGACCACATCCATCACTGAGCCTTTATTTTGACCCCTGTTACCCATCTGTAAAGTATTGTGGCTTGTACATGGTTACAATATCATTACATTGATAAAAAATTTCAACAGATGGACAGCTGAATAAACAACTGCCCATGTACATAAAACTTCTTTGCTGTAGTTTATTTTACAGGAGGTATCTAAAGAACCACGCTTTGCAATGACACACACACACGGTCAGCCAAGACCAGAACATTTAACAAAAACAATGAAACAAAAGCTGTTCTTCCATATGAGTCAGTATATTACTTTACATTTTAAAGTTCACTGTTATAAAGTTATGAAACCTCACACCTCCCTGCCCAGTTGTGATGATAGCAACGGAAAAGAAAGAGGTTTGTGAGGTCTTGCTTTCCACATGGAAATATAAAACTAACAATGAGCTATCAGCTACAAAGTAATGAAAATTGAAAAACTGAAAATGGCTGACACTGACTTTAAATTTTGAAATACAGCTGTTAATAAGTAGGAACAATACAAATACACCTGAAATAATAATTCTTTGTCCAGACATTTACTTCCTACCCACTCCGATGTCTCTGTCTCAAATCATTCTTCCTTGTTCATCCTAAAGCAATTATGAACACTGTAGCCTGTATGAAGTGCTAATCTCCAAAGCAAATTATCCAGAATAATACCCTAATTCAATTGAAAGAAACAGCTTTGGAGAAGACCTCATAGCTCACGTAATGACCTGACTGATGATTTAGGGCCTGAATGTGAGTCTAAGCCATAGATTTAATCACACTCAGCAGTTCTGAAAGAACATCCATTCCACATGCAGAAAGTGTGTGCAGCTCATGTGACCTTGGTTAATATGCTCATTCTCGCTCACATATGGCCTTTCTTTTCAATCACCTGAGGGATTGATTCCACACTGTGACCCAGAGTTCAAAGGAGGGGATGATTGCTGTTTTAAGTATGTCTCATTACATACAGAGGGGGGTAATGTTCCTCAATAGCATGGCTAACCCTTCCTCCTGCTTGGAGGTGATTCATTTTTTACTGTCCCATCAGTCATTCAGCCAAGTAGAAGCATGCATCATCTCTGCCAAATGCCTCTGGCATCAAGTTTGGTATCAACCAGCAACATTTGTCAAATAGCAGTTACACTGTTACATCTCACTTAGTTAAATGCTCAAAAACAAAGTTATACTTTGTAGCTGTAAAACATAGAGCAACCTCATCTCATGGTCAAACAGCTACAATACAAGGGGGTAGATAGCAGGTGGCATCTCCCTTTGGGGTGTACCCATGATATTCTTCAGCACTGTATGTAAACAACAGGCATAAAACAGCAGAAAACAAGAGAGTGTAAATATATCTTCATATCCCCTGGGTGTTGGAACACTCGCCTGTCCCATGCTACACACACATTTGCTCTGAATCTGGGAGGGAACAGCGATTCCATCCTATAAGTAAGTTTGCTCAATGTATTAGAAAACCAGAACTCATACATATTTTAAATCCCGTCCCGTGCTTTATAGTAAGGCACTCATTTTGCTATTCACACCAGGGGGATAAAAGGCAGCAATCTCATGCATCGAGCTGTTCTCCTCTGCTTCTCAGTTTGCGCTACAGCTTTTGCTTTAGTGATCAGTGGATGGGGGTCCAGTGCTGGCCACAAAGCCCCTCAGATAAAAGAGAAAACAGAGAGGAATAGGGATTGCCTCCTTCAGGTGACCTTCTGCAGAGAGAAGAAAAGGGCAGGCGGGGAGGAAAATCAGACTCTAAAAGCTAAGACACATAATCCTACTTTCTCTTATAGTGAGAGCAGGACTATTCATGCATGGATACGGATGCGGAGGGCATATATTGTCTACAGAACCATGCCTGTTATCTCCACTCAAAGATACTGCAGGATTGAATTCTGCAAGATTTAGTCCTAGCAGGATTTGGTATGTAACACGCTAAGCAATTTTGGGACAACACAACAGTTCCTACATTCGGAATACATTCCTCACTAAATACAAAGTACTTGAAAGTGGTCTGTAGTATTATTTACAAATCGCGCCATGAAAATGAACAAAGCATACACATGTGAATTCATGTAAGTCAAAATAATTTATTGCCTATCTGATCACCAAGACATGGATCTGGCATCAAGTCAGTTTTGCAAGGTCTGTATATGCATCCGAAGAATGAGTATCAGTGGGAAGTGCTAAACCTCAGAGAGATTTCAGTCCACGCTGTCTTCATTATCTGGGCCCAGCACTCCTGGCCTCCAACTCTCAGCTCAATAAATATGGATATGAGGTGAGATTTATTGACAAAAGTTGGTGAATAAAGCTGAGGCGCAGGAAATTGGCTATGAAATATTGCTACTCAGAAGAGCCATGATGCCCTATTGTCAAAGATGCGATGAAATGATTTGTTTTGCCGAAGCAGGACCGTAGCCTAATTGCCCTGCTAATGCTGCTTTTATTACCTGGCTTTGTTTTTGGCCCGCTCCCATTGGGAAACACACAAACAGCTCTCGGAAAAGCGAAAGCAATCACTTACAACATGGAAATGACATCAAGGAGAGTCAAAACAAATTTGGAAGTCTGTTGTGGTGACTCTGCGCTATCGTTCAGATTCATTTGCAAGCCTTATTAGTAGAGAGGGACAGCTAATGCAATTGTGCACGCTGCCCATGATCAGAGCAGGTGGGTAATCTGAGGAGTGGGACAGGAGAAAGGGTTTCATCCATCCAGCCTCGACTCAATGGAGCAAGTCTCCTGACTTTGTTCATCAAGCCCAGCAATAGCTATATTACCGGCAGCCTTCCAGGATTCAAGATTAAATACTGTTTGTCTCACAGAGTGGCTGGGAGTGGACTTTTAACCTGACTTAAACACATCCATCCATCACAGCGAGCAAGTTACTGCCAAGAAGGTTAGGTTGCAGTTATAGAGCTGCTACATACACCAAAAACGACTCTATGAAGCTGGCCAGTATAAATCTCCATGCTTGCCAGCATCCCAGAACCTTACCTCACTGATTTCGGTGGTATGTATACATGCAGTCTTGCTTTCTCCCCATGACTCCTTGGCATACAGCTGCATACTAGAAAAATGTAGGGTTAGGTAATTCAGGTCAGCTAGCCAGAAGGCAGAGAGGACAGTGTTTACATTGCAAAGTATTTGGATAGTTTTGCACTAATGTGATGATAAGTGTATGTTAGCTTTCAGACACTAGTACAAGGTTCTATCACCCCTGCTATCTCTCTCTTTTCTTTTCAGTTTGTGATCATGTGCATGTGACCTTCCACAATCCTAATGTAAGGGCTAATTCCATTTCCTTTATAGGTAGTGTTGTAAATGGTAAATGGACTGCTTCTTATAAAGCACTTTTCTACTCTCCTTGAGCACTTAAAGTGCTTTATGCAACATGTTGCATTCACCAAGCACTTTTTTTCTGTGCTTAAGTCCTTTTCTATTTAGCTTGGTCATGCAGGAAAAGGAACCCCTGGAAACACACAAGCCGAGGGAAAGTGAACAGACCCAAAGCCCAGGAAGGACACCACTTAGGACAACCAGAGTGTCGGGGCATACCTCCAGTGTCACAAGAGGACCCAGCCCCAATGGTCGCCCACCAGACCCCTCCATGAATGGCATCCACTCTGCCACAGAGGGCCAGGTGCAGGAACTGGGGACCGGACCCACAGGGAGGACCTTTTCAGCTTTCAGCTAAATTCTTCACTGTAAGGAAAAATCATGTTGTGGGTTATGAATATGCTACCAATATCAACTTGCTGTGCAAAAAATTAAATGCACTTAGTGGTGAATGAAAAGTAGATTATACAGACACTGGACAACACAACCAACGTATGTAACTTTATTTCAAAGGGCTGTTCAATTCTCCAAAAATAATTATGAGTTCAGTTTTTTCAGACGGTAAGAAATTACAAGATTACTGCCATTAAAATGTAATCTAACATGTTTCTATTAAAAAAAACACATTAACACTGACTAAAGCTCAATTCCAATTCAGTTTACTAAACGTAACGTAATTACACTGAAACTGCTTCTACATAAAATCAATCTGTTGCACATCTTTTCTGTCCCCGCCATATTAAATGAAACGTCTCCATTACCAGTAACCCTCAGACTAGGCTATATCTCCAAAGCAGCCTCGGTTGACCAGAGCTCCATCACCCAAAACTTGTTGCCTACTAATCTCATAATCTCCTCCTGCTTCAATGACCACCCATACCTGACAGCGTGTTATTCTTCCATCCATCCAAGACAGTGAAACTTGTCTCATGTCTCATGGCTGCCTGGAGCCTCCGATGAGTCTTTCATTAAGGCAACTGTCAGTTGTGTGGCCCATCTTTTTTCTCAGCCTTTTTGTGTTCTGAGGGCACTGCCAAATTGTTCAAGGATGGATGGCCTGTCAGGAACGTCCAGAGGAAATAGAAACATCCCTATCCATCACTGAGGTCCCTTGATATGTACAAAGAAACACAAATGGAGATATACACTGAAAGAGAACACATACAATCAGAAATGCATCCTGCCTGCATGTAGCATCACTGTTCCTGGTGAGTTTCTTAGGCCATGACTGCTCTACCAAGACCTGGCTTTATATTCATTGTACTGACTAGCAGGATCACTGCCTTGTGCAGTTCTCCAACATCTAAGGCCTGTGTCACAAGTTACTACCCGTAATCATGCAATAATGAGTAAGAAACAGCATTTCTTGTTGGGATTAAGCACATATTCTCTGATAATTTAACAGCTATCATTGTAAAACAAATAAATAAATACAAGTAATTCATAGCACAGCTGTAAAGCGCACGTAAAATCTAACAAGTAATGGAGCTCACAAGACGCTTGTTGACTTTTTGGCTTCTCTTAATGACCCAAAATGATATAATTATTGTCATTAACACTGTTGTATTAATATTTCATCTGCACCAAAAACATGAGAAATACTGGCAGTCATCTTACACCCACACAAAAAGGTGTGTATGGTGTAATGATCAATCAGAGCAACACAGAGAACTTCCTGCCTCCTGAGCTTTGATCCCTACTTCCTCTCCAAAAGCAAGACAACTGAGCACAGCATCGATGTCGGCACACTTTAATCGATCTTATTTAAACGTCCCCCATGCAGCAGGTTTCCATCACCCACTTAATCTTTGTTTTGGTCTCTTCAGGTTTCCAAAAGAAATCAATCAAAACAACACCTGTCTGTGAGGGAATGGGTGGCCTCAACCTTTACTGCAATTTATTAAAAGTTTAATTATTTTCCATGGACAATATCCAACACTAAACTATGTGCTTCCAGTGTCAAACGCAAAATAGTGACACCAAATTTTAACCCCATATGTGACACATGGTTACTCAATTTTCAAGTGCTGAGAAATGACTGGCAGGGAGACAGGCACGTCTCTCTATGCTCCCACCCACCCAAGAGCGCTGTTATGTCTGTGGCCCAATCCACCGTGACAGGTCAGGCATGACCTTTAGACCTACAAGACATTACTGGAGCATTTGAGCATGTCAGCATGGGAGGATGGAGGCTAGGGGAATGTTTGGGGAAAAGGGAGGGAGGGTGATGCGAGGGGACAGTCAACCGGGTCCTGATGCTAAGGTAGGGGGATGGCTGGGGGAGGCGGTGCCTTTGGGGGACTCGCAGAGGTCAAACAGTTCTGGTGGTTATTAAAGAAGCCCCCATAAAATGTTGTCCTGGTCCATGATTACACCTGTCACATTGCAAGAGAGAGGATGGATGTGGGTGGAGACATAGAGGAGCATCTTGTAAATAAATGGCACATTTTTGTCTAAGTTGGTTCCCTGCATAAGAGTAAAATTTAATTCAAGTTTTAAGAGCATATATGAAATAACTGGCTGATATCTAAGGTAATATAACACAAATCTATCTATCGATCCATATATTTCATATCTTATACTGTGAATGTAAAAGCAGCCCCAGCCTGCAGATTCTGTTTACTATACACTTCCATTTGAGACCTGAGCGACATTCTTCTTGTTCATGTTGACAGAAGAAAGTGTGTCGCATCCACTCTCCAACAGTCGTGAAGGACATTGATAGGCAACCAAACCCTCAGGCAATAGACTGCTGTTTTTTTTCCTGTGAAATAATACATGCAATCTATTCTCCTGTCAAAGGCTCACGATCCACAGAAGGCCGTCTGACATGGTCAGTGGGAAAGGGCTTTAGGCAAACAACTACTGAGAAAGGCCATATGCACAGTTGAGGAGTTTCTTGACAATGCTGCAATATGTATAGCTAAGACTCATTTGAGTCTAAAATAAACAATGAGTGTTTTAAAGGAACATGTGTTAATAGACCAAAAAAGCAAACAAAAGACTAATCATTAAATGATATTTTCTTGTAAACAGTCTATCCTCTGCTACAGCTCCTTGTATGTAAAGACACCTGTTGGTGCAGTTTACATTTGTCAGCCCTAATCTGTAGTGTGGTGCACTATTTTATTTTTTTATTTCTAAGTGTGAGGGAGAATAATGTGATATATCAGCTCCAGATATGTGCTGGCACAATGGGACAGAGTACTGTTTCTGCACACATGAAGGGCAGTTTGAGGACAGCTAGTCCTCCGCTGGCAGAAAATAGACTATAAATACAGAAAGCAAACAGAAGCCAAGCCCAAGTCCACAGGGAGGGAGACTCAACCGGTATGTGAGCACTTAAAGTAGCAGAGACACTGCTAAAGCTCTGACGCCAAAAAATGCTCCATTGTTTAACTTCATTAGGTTTTCATTCATCTAAGTGCTCAAAAATACAGAAAGTATGATGTCATTTCCTGAATCTTCTACATTATTTATGTGTTCTACTGATGCTCCTTTGGAGATATGGCATTCTTTCCACACTGCATGTTTTTTAGCTGCGCCGAATCCGAGTCTGTGTAAAATCAATTTAACATCACAGTGGTGCACCAGAATAGATTCAGGAACATTTAAAACAAAATGCATCAATTCTTGTAGGTGTGTCAGTGGGAGACTAATGGCAACAGCTTAGGCACAAGGAGTTTCAAACCACATGACTTAGAAATTACAATAAAGGCCAACCACTAGTAGTATTTTAATGATTGTACATTTTGAATACCCCAGGGAGAGGTTGTGGTGGGCCAGAATGTAAAGGCTGGAGGATAGAGGGGGGATTGAGTGCTGAATTGACTTTTCACAGCACGTCCTCCAAGGTAATCAGTCATTTTGACTGGCAGTGTTTGTGTTAATGTTCACGCCTGTTCAGTGGCCTTCTGCCTCACGCATGTTCCACCAGCATGTTCCTTCCTGCCTGGAAATTATGTTGTGATCTCTCAGTTCACCGACTGCAAAAGAAGACAGTGCCACAAAGTGATACGTGTTTCCTGCTTTGCCATGGTGGCGGGAACATAACTGTAACTAGATCCTGTTCAGAAAAACTGTAAACAAGCAGCCTTTGTCTCGCCACACACATAGAAACACACACACATAACAATATCCCCATATTGCATCCCTATTGACTCAAGATAAGACATTAATAGTAGAGTGAATGTCAGTGAGTGAGGTGAGTGTTTCTGTTCATGGTTAGCAGCTCAGTGAAAACATCTCCTCGCTTCCTTCTATGAACATTATTAAAAAGAAGCGTATCTTGTTGCAGGATTTCTTGCCCCTCCACAGATTTCTTTGTGGCAGGTCATTCTATCTGCGGTACCGGTGCACTCTCGCTGACTCTTATCACTGCTCACTCCTCTCTCAAACAAGATCCATCAACTAACAATCAGTCCAGGAAGAGAGGAGGTCACCTGCACCCACATACTGATCGCTCCCTGTGCCCCTGTCCCAGTAATGATATCCTAAACAGAGAAATGGGCACATGAAGAAGATAAAGCATGTAGTCTTGTGCTGCTGTATCTACAGAGCTGTAAAAACAACATAATTTAGGCTCCGTGCAGGAATATTGTAGATGGTAGGATAATGGTACTAAGACAAAAGATGCAATAAATGGAGAAATCAAACTTTTCATTAGGATTTTTTTTTAAGTTTTACAATTCACTCTGATTCACGAATCCTGTTCTTAAAAACCTCTTAATTTTATTGCATGGGTTAGTGATGTTTACCATTTCTCAAACTATTCCAATAAACAACTACAGCCATGCTAACATCTTTAAAACAATACTGTGAACTAAATGCTAATGCTAGCATCCTGGATGTTCACATTTGGCAGATGTACATCAACCATATTATTTGATTCTGCAGACATACTAGTAATTATTATTAATTAGCACTGAATAAAATGTAATGATGAGATTGTTATCAGTTTTGCAGGTATTTTGGTCATAAACCAAGAAGTAGCCGAGAAATGAGGATGGTTTGGCATGTTCATGGTAATCCACGGAAAGTTAAAAATTCACCAAAGTTATTATATTTCATGCATTTATGACAGTTCGGGAAATGCTCCTAATGAAATGATGGATGGTGTCCTGAGGGATTTCCTCCCAGATCTGGAGCAGGGCGTCACTGAGCTCCTGGACAGTCTTAGGTGCAAACTGAGAGAATCGGATTGACCCAAAGATAATGTCCCAGAGGTCTCCCATTGGATTTAAGTCAAGGCATGGGAGATAGTCAATGGTATCAATTCCTTCGTCCTCCAGGAACTGCCTGCATACTCTCACCAAAATAGGCCAGGCATCCTCATCCTCATCCCTCAGCAGGATCAATGCACGTAAAGCTCCGGGTCCTGACAACATTCCTGGTCGTGTACTGATGTATTGGTTTACACCCAATGTCATTTACCCATTATATTGTATAGCTTTCTTGTTATATGTAAAATTGTATTGTATTTATTTATTAAAATTTTTACTTTTTAATTATTTTACCTGCATTTTTTAATCACTCTTATATTTAAATGTTCATTTGCTTTTTTATCTAGGGATTGAGAGTAACGTAGTTTCTATTCTCTGTATGTCCTGTACATGTGGCAGAATTGACAATAAAGTTGACTTGACTTGACTTGACTTGACAATGTTGTGCAACAGAAGGAATCCAGGACCCACTGCACCTGCGTAAGGTCTGACAATGGGTCCATCCCTATACCTAATGGGAGTCAGGGTGCTGTTGCCTATGTGTCACAAAACATGCTTGAATTGTTTAGCTTAAACCTGACCGTGCCATGAGGATAAAGACTTAATGTTGACTATGGATGGGAATCAAGACCCAGTAGTTCAATTCCTTGTAATCGTTAGTCTCCCCGCCTATCAATCTTGCTTATCGGTTCCAGTAGCACTTGCGCTAAAATCAGCTGATCAAAATAGGGGCACAGTATACAGCGTGGATATGGACCTTTTTTTTGTCATTGGCATAGCCATAGGTAGCATGGCTAAAAACATTATACAAAACATAGGAAGTATCGGTATGAAGATCTTTGAAGCTATGGAATAAATACATAACAAAGGGGAAAAAATCCATAATTCAACAGTGGAAAATGTTAAACATAAAATGTTAAACATAAAATTCAAGTTTTTCTGTCTGCAAAAATATTTTGTTGTGCTTCTTCCTCTTTCTTTCTGCCAAAATCAATCAACTACTATCAACGGCTGAGCCTTTGACCAATCTGTAAATGTGTTCTGTCACCTAGAAAATGGTATGGTGACAGGCCATTACAGAAGAGTCAGTTTATTCTGACTCTGTCACTATGTGATCCATCTCGGCCTGGTTGGGTCAAGTCACTTGATTGACATGGCCAGCATGACCCCGATCTCCACCAGTTGAAACGGCTTTCTCTCATACCGTCAAGGACAATTACTGGGGCCCACAGCTGTTATCCGACAAAATGCTGCTGCATGCATCCAATACAAACAGGGAACTCATGGAAATATGGCAAACTACCAGGGCAGAAAGGAGATGGTCCAACAACAGAGTATTTTTGGCCCAAAACATGCTGCTGATTCAAGTCTAAATGACCTTTTGGGGGAACAGACTGTCACTGTGCAGAGAGAGGGAGGGATTTCATCAGCTGAAATCATTTGGCATGGTTATAATGTAGCTGTGTTTACAAAACATTACTACGATTAAGATTAAGCTGCAAAATGTGCTACTTTTGGAACATGCATTTCCTGGATGAGAATCTGATCAAAGGGGCAACATCACAGAGAAGTTTAAAAAAGCACGAATAGTATCTGGTCCTTATCAGAAACTGCCTCTAGTGATCTTTGAATCCACCTTATGGACCTGTCTATAGATGAGGTTCAGCATAAAGAAGCCTGGAGCAGCCATTACGACGCTGACTTTAGGATGGATCAGTCCGCTTATCAGAGTCTATCACTACATCATCAAGATAGACATTATACTTGGGAACATCACCCAATGCCATATGTGTTAACCACTAGAATGTAGCAGGTGTTTTTCACTCATCCTTGAACGCATTCCCAGTTTAAATCATTTTTTCTGACTTCACACATAACAGTTGTTAGAAAAATATATGAAAAATAAAATCTTTTATAATGAAAACAAGTTAATACCTCAAAAGAAAACTAAAATTAGTCTTCAGAACTTATTACTGTTCTCCTGGGGAGATTTGCAAAGCAAAACCTTCACTTATCTGCAAAGGAACATTATCTAAAAGATGAAATGCCTGCCAGACAGCCTGGAAATGTAGCTCTGTGAGGAAAAATGGCAGAAAATTCTTTGATTAAGCATAAACTGTCTGCTTTATGGCTGCAAAAAGCTGCAGTGAATCTATGTAGAGCCTATTATTTGGCTTACAGTAGTGTCTGATGTCATTACCAGCATTTATACTTGTGTGTGCTGTGTCTATGACAATATGCAAATACATTTTGCATTCGATTTTACATCAAAGGGTGTTTTCTGTTTTCTAAACTGAGAGCAAAGCTTATTGCTCATTTTACAGAGCTGTAATGTAATGTAAACAACACAACAATAGAAAGATAATGCGACAATTCTAAATAGATACATTAGTGCACACTAAATTGCTCCAGAGCAAAAATAATAGAAAATTTAGTCTTTTGCAGATTTCCTTTTGAAAGTAGTTTCACTTCTGGTACAGTTAGAGGCCAGCAAGTTCACTGCAGGAGGATCTACATTATAGTTTTTCAGCTCCATCCCCCAAAGGAAGAGTTTACCCTTTGCAACAACTAGGCCATATAAAAATACCTGCTGGGCAACACAAAAACTGTGATGGTTTGGCTGCAAAGCAAACTCTTCGAAGAGGTAATGATAGTTATAAATAATAATTACAAATGTGCCATCTTGTTAAGCTGTCATTGCCTGTGAAGCTTGTAACCTAAAATCCTGTTCTCACATGCAGCGCCTCTCCCTCCACACTCAGTGCTGTTTGTACCTGTCCTCTATGAGAGGGTCTTTTTACATCAAGCTGGCACATCACTCGCAGCCTGCATTCAACCCAGACCCAGATAGTTCAAACTGAGGCCCTGTAATCACAAACTCCCTGCAATGTTTATGACCCAGTGAATCAGGAGCATGGACAGATTTACCCATAGGCCTCTGAGGGGCTGTTCCCAGCATCTCTGACAAGAACAGACACAACCCCCTGCTAATGACAGCTGAACCAAGCCTTAATGATGTATGGCTCCTCAGAACAGCACCACCTTATTCATTCTAATGCAGCAAATTCCCTCACAAATTTAGCAGTAATTGACGAATGTAATATTTAGACTGAGCAGAACACAGGGCTTAACATAATGTCTACGTGATATCAGAAGAAGTGGCCTTCTCAAGCAGAGTTCTAGCAGCCTAGTTCTCGCCACCTGTTATGAGAGCAGTCCCACATGGTGCTTTTTGGCTGGTTGATGTTCGCACTAGACACTAGTGAGACTCTCTTCTCAGAAGCATCAGACAGTAACAGACACTTTTCCTGATCGATGCTCATTCGCCGAAACACAAGGGAACTGGAAGCACTTTCCCTTCTCTTCCCTCTTTTTTACCATCTCCTCTTTTCCCTTCCTCCTCTCTGTTTATCTCATCCTTATGTCTCCGTGGGTTCTTTCCATTAGCCACTCTGCCTGCTTTCCAGTCTGCAGGAGTCTCCTTTTAAATCACACTATGGAGTGACTATAGCCTGAGGGTCTTGAGGGACTTCATCATCATCATATCCATCTTCCACCTGGAGAACGGGAATCAAATGCCCTTGGAAAAAACTCATTACTGTAGTATTCCTCTGTGGTTCTAAATTGTGATTGGAGGCATTGCGAATTTCTTATCAAGTTTCCAAAAGAGCAGAGAGACACGGAGAGATGCTTACCATGTCTGCTAGATTAATCTGGGCTGGGCTGATCCCGGCAAGTGACAGAGACGGGCGTCTCCAAGACACCGAGCACTGAAGCTCAGAATACAAACGCTGAGAGACTCTCAGTGAGCTACAATATGGCAATGTTTACACTTGCTCCAAGCCATGTAATAGAAAGCCTGCCCTGCATAATCAGTTTCTTTCTGGAAGTTTAATTTAATTCCCTGTAGTGTGTATCACCTGAGAAAATTAGAATCCAAACAAGCAGAACAAACTATAGAGGAATTTTGCTCCCTTGATGAAATACATCCGTGCTGAACTTCACTGCTGCAATGAACAGAATGATTACTAAAGTAGACAAAGTTTATTATGTAAATATTAATAGTTTTGCAAGCAATGCAAATAAGAAATGCTCTAAATGTGACTGCAAACGAAGTCTTCTAAATAAATTTTTGGATAATTTATTCGTTGTTTTTGACTGTGCACAGCCTTTGTCAAAGTAAAGTAGCAGCAGACACAGTAGATATGACATGTGCTGCAGAAATAAATGGAGATTATGTACCTGTCCGGTGTACTGGGACATGTGAGATAACAATTTCTGCATGCAGTGCATAGAGTATGTCCATGTAATTAGCTACTCAAATTCTCAAACTGCCCATTATGGATATCTGAGCAGCAGAAGGTCAGAGAGGTACAATGTAGTCCACTCAAAAATCCTAATGAGTGCTGTTTGGAACAGGCAAATTGTATTCGTGCATGCCAATCAGTGCTACAGCACGAGTGCCTCTCGTCCCTTCTTCTGTCAGCATCTGAGCCGTGCGTCTAGCTGAAGGCAATTTAGTCTCCAGTGCTTCTAATTTTCCACAGGGTGCATGTTCATCTCGGAGCACAGCCAGCCCCTCTCTGTCTTTCATTTACCTGGCATTATTCAGTAGTTTGCATTTCCTGTTCCCATGACCCCTGGACTGTCTTCAATGTGTCATCTGACATTATGGCCTTCAGAATTAAATTTCTAGAGAACAGAGCATCCTGACAGTTGTGTTCGCATATCCTGTGAGGTCATGTTGTGGGGATAATAATCAGTCTTTATGGATAAAACTGGTCATCAATTAAAGAGTCTTTAAAGAGTGAGAAAAAGAGTTTCGCTGTGATTTTACTACTTAAATGGTAAATGACAGTGAAGACAGTTAAGCAGACGAGGCTATAAATAAATCGGTACCGAGAGCACAAAATAAACCTGTGGAAAACTGTTACCATTTAAATTGTGACTATTTTCAGGTAAAGATATGGTCATTTTGAAATCAATGGCAACAATATGTCTCCAAAATATTGCGCCAATATCAAGTTTACCACTGTGTAGCATCGCATCCTCTTTTAACTTAGTCCATAAACATCTGGGAACTCAAGAGACCAGATGCTGGACTTTTGAGAGAGTAGTGCTGGCCGACTTATATTTCTTGTCTGAAATATAAGTCTAGCTGCTCAACAGTCCTCAATCTTCTGTGTTGTATTTTTCATTTTATGATGTGCAAAATGTATTCATTTGGTGTCTAGACTGCAGACAAGCTACTCTTTCACTATGAAATCATACTGCTGTAAAAGCTGCAGTGTGAATTTCAGCTTTGGCATTGCTGAAATACACAAGGGCTTTCCTGATAATCCTGATGGCACCTGGATGGAAGCTCTAAAACATGCGTATAGCTTTCAGCACTCATGGTGCAAGCTGCAAATACCATAGGACCTCCATACTATCAGAGATGCAGGCTTTTGAACTGAATGCCGATAATAAGCCGGTTCCTCTTCTCCTTAGTCAGATGGATGCACAATCCATCCATCCATCCGCTTATCCTTTTCAGGGTCGCGGGGGGCGCTGGAGCCTATCCCAGCTGTCATAGGGCGAGAGGCAGGGTACACCCTGGACAGGTCGCCAGTCTGTCGCAGGGCCAACACACAGGGACAGACAACCATTCGCACTCGCATTCACTCACACATTCACACCTAGTGACAATTTGGATTATCCAATTAACCTATCCCCGCAAGCTGCATGTCTTTGGACGGTGGGAGGAAGCCGGAGTACCCGGAGGGAACCCACGCAAACACGGGGAGAACATGCAAACTCCACACAGAAAGACCCCGGCCTGATGGTGGAATTGAACTCAGGACCTTCTTGCTGTGCGGCAACAGTGCTAACCACCGTGCCACCGTGCTGCACAATCCATTTTTTCCAAAATACAATTTAAAATTCATCTGAACACAGAACAGTTTTCCACTCTGCCTCAGTCCATTTAAATTACCTTTGGCCCACAGACGCTAGCAGGCTCCCTGTATCATGTTCACAAATGACTTATTCCTTGCATGGCGAGTGAATGAATGGATGTATGCTTACTCCATTACTTAGCAACAGAAATGAATATGAACTTTTCCTAAAGCCTTACAAATTTACTCTTTTTTTGTTTTTACCCACCTGGAAACACCCTCAAAAAAACAACAATAATATGCAGTATGTCTTAATTGATCTAACTACTTGACTGATGTAAAATCTAATTGTTTGGTAAAATTAGTTTGCACTGCATTTACACACTGTTTACCATTTCATTAAACACACTGCAGCCATAGAGAATACATTTACAGTGAAACTCAAATGGCTGCATGCATTATAATTTCTGTGCCGCCTGTTTACCTCTCAGGGGAAATCAGCAGGGAGAAAACAAGCACAATAATCTGTCAATAATTGTGGATAATTTACAGCTAAACTAAGCACGTTTCCAAACAATAAAACTATTTACTCCTATCCATTACAAACTATTTGTTATGTGGAAGCTATCTCCGTAATTGGACCCAGCATCTAATCGATGCGTTTTCTGACCATCTGCCCATTAGTCAACATGCAACAACAGTACCAGCCATCGCAAATTTGCAGGACTGTCAATACATGTTGCTAAAATGATATTTACTGTATTTCAATAAGCATCAATTCTAACTCTGCTGATACAGTGTATTGATTTGTGTAAGATTTGCTGAATATTAAAAGCCTTTTTTCAGGTGTGTGGATGTTGTCCTTTGACCACAACCTCGATTGCTAAATGACATTTGCCTGAGGAAAATTCTGTGGTTTAAGATTCAGGAAAGCGCTGCTGGCAAATCATTCCTCTGAATCACATTATGGAAGTCCTTCCCACGAGAACCTGGTGCACACTGTCATTCAGGATGCTCAGGTGTTGCTCCACTATCATTAGTGGTCAGTGTTTCTGGGAAGAACAACCCAGGCAGTGAGGGAATGCAGGAATAGCGGTGAACTAAAGGCCTGCTGTTTGGAATGGCTCGTGGTTTCCACCTCTTGGGTAATAGCTATGGATGGCTATGTAATCAACACTCTTTGTTATGTGCTGTGACTTGGCTGCTGTGCAGTGATACGATGGGGGTTGGAGAGAGATTATGCTGCCAGTACAAATCTGGACCATAGTCAGGTTGAAGGAAACCCAGAGGAAAAAACAAGTTAATTGTATGAAAGCGTCGGACGACACGAGGAAAAACTTGATCTGCATTTGAAGGGTTAGGGAGAATATTTGCAAGCAGGAAAGCCAAATCAGTTTATGTTTTTAGGTAAGTTCTTTGAACCACAAGCAAAGAAAAAAAGAAAAAGAAAAAATGCACAGGTGACCCAGAAATCTGAGTGCAAACTGATTAAAACACTAGTATCAACCAGATCATTAATTAAAAATGTAAAAGGCTGAATTCATGTTGAGGCATCTCGCATTTCTCTGCCAAAATATTATAGATATTATCATGAAACTGAGGGAGGGAAAAAAAACAAGTATGCATTAGGGCACTGAGTGCAAATGCAACTATTTTCCTCTGACAGATTTATTAGAGGGCACGCACTCGTAATGAAACAGAGAAGCCGCTTTTGTTTATTTACACTATGATTTACAGTTTGGCAACTACTTTTTCCAAAACTGCCTGAAACAACTTCTCATTCATTTCATCACATAACTTACAACAAGATGATTTATAATGGGCCAGGTCATTATGACGATGACATTATGACGCTTATTCAAATATCAGTGATTTCTAAGGAAGGATTCTCCTATTATCTATTGCCTCAGTCACACTGCTGTTATGCTGGACAGAATGCTGGGCCAAAGACAATCTTTAAGTATTATAAATTTCTTTCTTGTTTGTGATATATGCATTGTGTTTAAAGCTTAAGAAAAGATGTCTTCGGCCCATGCAGACTAGGATTCTTTGTATAAATGTCTGAATAAGAATTTAACTTTGAGGGTTTTGAGTCCTACGCAATTCAAGCAATCAAATGAAAAAATAAAACAAGTCATGTTTCATTAGGGCTCAATAGAAATGCAAACACTCTCTCAGGTCTGTGCTCCTGTTCATGTCAAGTACAAACAGAAGTTTAGACCTGACTATAACACATCTAATGACAGCAAGTATATAGTTGTTGCTCCTTAGTATGGAGACCTAAAGGGGGACAGCACCTGGGAGTCCCTGCTTGTGACAAAGCTAAAATTATGCAGTTTTATGTGGAAATAGTGTGTTAGTAGTAGAAAATATTTTGGTCGTATTAATACTTGGGTATTAATTCAACTTAGTTTGGCAAAAAATAACTGTAAAGTTAGTGGTGGAGCAAAGAGCATAAGTTCACTTGAATACTGGATGGTGAGCTCTGCATTAGAGGGAGAACGTACGAGCTTCCTGGTTTGCCCTCTCTCTGAACTCTGCAGTTATGAGCCCCGTGTGTCCTCCCCTCCCTACTGGATTTAAAGAAGTTTAGCAGAAATATGAGAGCAGTGGAAAAGAAACTGTAAACTTCATATTTTTTAGTACTAAATTATGAATTATGCATTAACCCTAAGTCTTGTGTTAATATACTTCCAGGCTGTAGACAGAACTGCAAAATTAGAAAGCATTCACCAAAAACAAAAAATCGACAATACAACTAATTGAAAGGAAAAAATGCTTCTGTTCCAAATAATAGGTTTGGTATGGGTACACTGCAATTATAAGCAACACAATCAATGCAAAGTAGCAACAGTGCACACACGCTCAAAAAAAAAGAAAAAAATCTTCACCATTAATAGACATTAAGCAATAATTTTGAGTAAAATGCAGCTGAAATTAAAATAAAAAGGTTTATTTGTTCAGATAATTAATCATGTGAAAATGTGATTGGTATAATCTGTACCAAGTATATTTAATTAGACCAAATTCCATTAAATTTAATATTTTGCACTGTAACATAACAACATTACATGGACAATTTACATGTAATCAAATTACTTAAAGTAGACATAATTTTTTGAGTGGACTAACAGCAATGTAACTGTATGTGCTATGGCAAACCTTCCAATAAATGTTACAATCAAATAAAGGACATTCAAAACTTCCCCTCTAGGAATATTACAAAGCTTGTTCAAATATCTAAATGTCAGCCGCGCATAAACACTTTCTAATTATGCTCTGCACAATCTGCAGCTGTGGGTTGGGGGTCAAACACGATTTGTCAAGCCTTCAATCCCCACTGGAATTCGATTATACCATACAAAGAAAATTCACAGACGCATCACAGAGTTAAAAAATCTAGTCATGCAACAATTAGCAAAGATTTCAATATCATTTTCAAGTGAAAAACACTAAACAACCTTGTAGTTATCTTCAAATTGTTTATCTGCAAAATTAAGCAGTGGCCCTGAAGATAAAAGCCCATTTGTGATAGCAGCAGGGAGAGTTCAACTGCCCGTTATTCCCATAATCGTCTCATGTGCGGTGGTGGTGATGATGATGATGATGACAACTACGACTGCTGGCTGCCTGTCATCATTGCTTCCACCGCTACATGTCATTATTGTCACACCAGATGATGGGTCATTTGTGCCACACTGGTGCAACAGGCATTGCTGGACCTTTTCTGACCTGTCTCCTAATTACACCCTCAGGACACGGGATGAGCCGATCGTGCACCAAGAAAGAGGAGTCTGAATCAATGCTGCCCAACAGGGGATCTTCTGTCTGCTTGCCAGTGACATATTTTGCTGCTGTTGTTCTCCAGCAGACAAAACATACAAAATCTCAGGAAAAACACGAGAAGCTCTCAAACAGCTCCAAGACATACTTCAGACCTTGAAAGAGCTTGTGTGACTTGAGGTGCTGGGCTTCATAAGAGGTTAGCAGTGTGTTTGTGACTTTGTGTCCGCTGGTGCGGTGTCTGAGGGGGCTAATGCAGATAAGGTCTTTTTAGATGTGTTTCCGCAGGCTAATTGCTCCGCTTATTAGCATACACACCAACCCCTGTGCCCAGTCTGGGAGAGAGAAGTCCCTGCCCAATTATTACAGCTACCGCTATGGTGGCAGCATGTACTCCCAGCAGCCTGGTTAATGCTAGTGGTAACAGTTTGGTGGTATAGTCAACAGCTGACTGTCTGCTCTTCATGCAGACTTATGAAACAAGAAGCCAAACAGGGAACTAAATGTTTACAAAAAGCAAAATTAAAATCTTGCAAAAATACACAGGAGTCCATGTAACATTGATTTACGTTGAATTTTCAATTTAATTCAATTCAATTCACATTTAATCATACAACACCAAATCACAACAACAGCTTTGCCAGTGCGCTTTGTATTATAAGGTAAAGACCCTACAATAATATAAGTAAAAATCCAAGCAATCAGACACCCCTGTTAACAAACTCTTGGCAACAGTGGGAAGGAAAAACTTCCCTTTAACAGGAAGAAACTTCCAGCAGAACCATGCTCAGGGAGAGGCAGCCATCTGCGGTGTGGGGAGGGAGCCAGGACAAAAATGCTGTGGCAGAGAGTCAGAGTTTAATAATAACTAATGATTAAGTGCTAAGTGGTGTATAAACAGACAGAGAGTGAAAAGTGGTGAGTGAAGAAGAAAAACTCGGTGCATCATATAAAGTGCCCCAGCAGCCTAGTCCTTAGTTGTAACATAACTAAGGGATAGCTCAGGGCAACCTGATCCAGCCCCAACTATGCTTTATCAAAAAGGCACATTTTAAGCCTAATCTTAGAAGTATACAGTAGAGTGTTTGCCACCTAAATCCAAACAGGGAGCTGGTCCAACAGAATACGGGCTTAAACGTTGAAGGTGCTGTTTTCTATTCTAATTTTAAATACCTCAGGAACTACAAGTAATGCACCAGTCTGAGGGAAATGTGCTTTACTGGGGTGATATGGTACCAAGGCATCGTCAAGATAAGATGGGGCCTAATTATTCAAGACCTTGGATGTGAGGAAAAGGATTTTAAATTTGCGTCTAGATTTAAGAGGGAGCTAATGAGGAGTAGCTAATATGGGATAACTATGCTCTCTCTTTCTTGTCAGTACTCTTGCTGAAGCATTGTGGATCAACTGAAGTTGAGCCTAGAAGTAATAAATAGATGAACTATTTTTTCAGCGTAACTCTGAGACACATTGCTTCAAATTACAGAGATATTGCGCAAATGCAAAAAAAAAAGCAGTCTTACATATTTGTTTAACATGTACACTGAAGGACATATCCTGGACAAAAATGACTCCAAGATTTCTCACAGTGTTTCTGGATGAACACCATGTTTTGACGATTTATACGGCCGAGTACAACAACCTCAGTTTTATCTGAATTTACAGGCAGGAAATTAGAGGTCATCTGGGACCTTTGAGGACTTCTTCTGTCTTTAAGATATTGATGCTACATTCACAAAGGATTCATCTTACATGTGTCCATTATTTATGTTAACACTGTGTCTATAAGTACAGTGAATGTTGCATACTAACTGACAAAGACATGAAAGTGTTTCCTACAGTCAACAGTTGTTTGCAGCTTTGCAGCAAACTGACATTTTTTCCGTTTTTGCCATCCATTTACAAAGTTTCAGTAAAACATCTTGTACACATGCAGCATTGTTTTTGTGTTATACTGTTCTTCTTACATTTTTACAAATCATGAACAAATATACATCCCAGATGTCAGCCTACAAAAACAATGCAGACATGTTTTCCTTATTTGCGGTCACACTACAGCTACGTGTAAAAGTCTGTTGGAGAAGTGTGTTATTCTGAGTTTAAAGACTCTGCAGGGGAAGATATTTCAGTGCTGCGATCCATAGAGTAAACAGTTTATTCACTCCAAGCACCAGTTCAGTTGGTTACAGAGAAGAAGAGGATTCAGAGGAGATACCACAAGTTGATACTTAAAGATATTTCATTACACTGTCAGAGGCAAGGTTAAATCAAAGCAGGTCCTTAATAATGTGTTTGTAGGGCAGCGATATCTGACCAAAGGTTAAATGGGGGTTTAAAGTACAGTATACTAATCTGTATGTGGCTATTTATTGGCTTTAGAGGAAAATACAGACGAACATAAAATGCAGTCAATACACAGGATAGTGTGATCCAGGGAGAAAATACTTTGACCTTTCTATTTCTTACCTTTTTCTTTCACTCTCTCACTCCTGTTCTCCTAAGGCTGCTCAAGGTTCTGGTCCTGTGCCAGATCAGATATGAGTGAGTGTTTCTCATGTTTCTCCTGAAGACATGCTCAACATACAAATTATTCAGCACCCTTGTCCCCCTTACCAACCCACCCGAAAGTCCTTTGTCAGAAGGATCATTGAGCTGAAGGGCATGGGTAATAATAAGTCTGTGCAAGCACATTCTCGGGAAGCAACCCGGGCCAAGAACAACAGGACAGGCTTGCCTGCGTTACTGCTGTCATGTTAACAGCAACTCCATAAAGGTCTTTTCTTGTGCATAATACCATTTGACATCTTAATCCATATGACTGTAAGCGAAGCTGAAATTACATACTTTATATCAAGGTGTAAATGTCAAGGTGTAAAGTTGTTTTTGTGTGGTTTACAAAGCCGACAACACAAAAGATGTGATGTTGCACACGTTACTTACTGTAAAACCTTTCAGTATCTTGGTTACTGTGTGTTTGCTTCAAATGACATGCTATGTTAGGAATATCCTGCTTGAGCTTCATGGTTTAAATAACTAACTGATTAACACTTTTTCTAACAACACATTTTTTGTGATGTAAGCCAGGAGAAAGAAAGTCAGTAGCAACTACCAGCTTATAGAAATAACTTATGTTATATTGCTTTGTACCAAACCCAGCTAACTTTAAATCTCTTTCACATTTTAAGAAGATTGTTGTAGAAAAAAATGTCCCACCTAACACTAGTTATTCTGAACCATATAGCTAAGATCGCAATCATTTAAAGCACAATATATCTCACGTTGCACAACTGGAATATTACAGGTCTATGCCAGGACAATTTACAGTCTCCACACCTCTCTATCCTTCAGCTCCTTTTCATTTATCTGTTTCAATATCCTGTATCCTGATGAGTCTGGGGAAAAAAGTGGTGACCTGACGTTTAAATCCCAGACAAGTCCATTATGGTAAGACAGCACAAAGTGCTGATAGAAAACAGAGATACAACTTAAAGGACAAAGACCATATATGGCCACCTGGCTTTATGATCCAGTAAGACTATCGTTGTTATTGTGTACTGTTTGTGTAGATTATATCTGAAAGTATGTGTTTGTACTGTGCTGTCTGTGCCACAGGGGTCAGTGGAATATACCATACAGAGAGTTATGGTCACCTTCAATGTACTGCTTTCATTTCCCAAAGCAGCCAGATCTTTCCCAGTGGACCAAATCCTGCCAGATAACAGGAGACAGCTCCATTTCATCCCCACAGACAAGATAGCTCCACGGTGGGGAGATTATACCAAGGAAGAAGTTGGTGGCCCTATCTATAGACTTTGGGGATCTTTGTAGTAGTGTCTGGTTTACCAGACCTCACCCGATGTCTTTTTTTTCCCTAACAGCAACAATAAAAGCAGAATAGAGTTTTTAAAATGTGAATATGCATGTATATAAAAAATAAAGCAAAATTTTTATATACAGTAAAGACAAATACAATCATATTCACAATAATCCCTGTGACAAATGCATGCATTTTATTTTGATACAGTCTAGCACGACTGTTGTAATATAAAGAAAGTATAAGATAATTCCTATCTTACAAAAAAAACATACAAGTAAAAAGCAAAAATTAGTAGTTTAATTTGTATGATAATGCATTATGGGCATGTTTTCAGGATGTACTTTATGTCATCCAAGAGCTAAAGCAGATATCTGTCCCTTTAAAATAATGAATTAAATGCTTATATTCACCCTCATTAACTCTGGTTTTGCAGAGCTCATAAAAGGCCATATAGTGCAGGAGCTTTCTACTCTGTTTCGCATATTCATTAGTTTCAAATTCTAACAATAAAACTGACCTTGAAGTCACTGACCTATGGGCTTGTAAACATGAAGCAATTTCGAACGTGCTCTTAAAGCGAATAGCAAATTAGCAGTAAAAGGTATACAAGCTCATGAAAAACATCCACTGAATACTTAGAGTTTTAGCAGGGCTATTTGAAGACGCTGTTACAAGGCACTTTGATACATTTTGTGGGGCATCATCTAAGTCCCCATCATCTGGAGGAAGACAACTGTAAGTTCAGAAATGACAAGAAAAGCTCATGAAATCAGGTAAAAACAAGCAACAACACTGATTTTATGGTTGATACCTCACACTGTTATTGGAAATGCAACATGTTTTTTTTCCTACAATGAACTAAAACAACACTTACACAGGTTTATCAGTATATTAGCTTCACCTGGGCAATTTAATGTAATCCAATCCAACAACACTTCAACCTGCACTAATGTTCAGCTTTACCTACAGTGTCAGTGAGAGGCTGATTTGACTCCATGGTTATTTTTTAGACCACTGATTATATTTGTCAGAAACATTATATTTGATATGCAGAAATGGAAGCAGCAACAACATGTCCCTGGTTATCTACTGGCTGCTGGCAAAGACTGATCTTGACACACAGTGTTTTTCCCACCTATTTAAATCTGCAGTTATTAGAAATAGAAAAGAGACCAGACTGCTGGTGTGGAGCATTCAGATGCATGTTAACACAATCTGCCCAAGAGCGAACGCCCTAGCAAATTCACCTCAAGGTCAGACTTCAAAATCCTTTAAGAAATTGCAAAAAACTCAAGAGCTAGATGTCAGACTCTACAGGCGTCACTCAGCATGTTAAATGTTAAAGTTCATGGTGATACAATTAGAAAAAAACTGAACAAGTATGGCTTGTTTGGAAGGGTTGCCAGGAGAAAGCCTCTAAAAAAACAAAGCAAAATAAAAAAAAACAATGGTAGCACACATCAGCACAAACACCTCAAACCAAATGACAAACACAGTGATAGGGGGGGCGATGATTTGGGCTTGTTTTGCACCGACAGGACCTGGGCGCCTTGCAGTCACTGTGTCGACCATGATCTCCTCTGTATACCAAAGTATTCTACAGTAATGTGTCTGACAATTCAAGCATGGCCAAAATCATGTCATGCCGCAGGACAATTAACCCAAGAACAGCAGCAAATCTACAGCAGAAGGGCTGAAAAAGAAAAGAATCAAGGTTTCCAGTAAAAGTCCAGTCAAATGGTCAGTCAGATGAATGCTTGCTATCTCCAATGACCTGCAGCATTGCTGTAAAGAAGAGTGACCCAAAATTCCTCAATGCTAAGGGAGACCGAAGTAATACGTTATATAGAAAACGATTACTTCAAACTTCTGCCACTAATAGTTGTTCGACAAGCTGCTAAATCACGGGACTGCATAGAGGGATTTACAAAGGAGCAAGTGTTTTTCTTAATTTAAACAAATTACATTTATTAAACACTCAGATTTAAGCAGAGTGTGACACTTCAGGCTTCCTGGATTGTATTTCTTGTGTCACCTACACCTTCAACAGGTCTCCAAATGTTCACACCCTATGCTGGAGTAGTTTTTAAAGCAAATAATTATCGATGATCAGAACATTTTCTGCAATAACAGAACAGTTCTGCAATATTAATTTAATTGAATCATAATTAATTTTTACATCTTAGTTGTGAGTTGCCGTCATCAAAGTTTTTGAAGAATTATTTCATGTTCATTCTTTCAAAAGTGTATAGAAAAAATGTTCACTGGTCTCTTCCCCCATGGTTCAACATCAACTAGAATTCAACTTTTAGTGGTACAAATGATACCTCATTGAGTTGTTAAGTCATTGTTGTGCTGGTTCTATAAAATGTGATGGACAAAAAGTTCAATACTTCAAAGAAAACCCAGCAGCTCCTTCTTTTCAAGTCATGGGACAATGAACACCCACAACTATAGCAAAGCCAGAGTTTCCATCACTTCAAAGAATATTAAACTGACACTCCTTTAAAGGAGACCTAGCCTCGGGCAAGCCTTACAATAAATTAAGCGAGGCCTTCAGGCAAAATGCGATGGTTATGGCTTGTTTTTGTCCTCAAAAGTCCCCAGAATGTAACGGCATAAATAGATATCCATTCTCATGTCACTGGTCTGTACACGTGTACACAATCTTTTAGATTGTGTGTCAGAGAAGAGAGGATGGGTTGATATTCTTTACTGGAGCCTGCTTGATATGTACAAGACTCAAAAAAAAAACTGCGTGAGTCATATTTGTGGTTTGGGTATCAAGCTGACCTGTGCAGCCTGATAATGTTTTGTCCTGTGCTCACATGCCTGCAACGACTACATCCACAAACATCCACACACGTATATTTAGATAGTGATCACTCAGGTAGAGATGAAAATAAACTTACAAACTCAAAGTTAATTCAGTGAATTAATTAAAATCTGTGACCATTAGTAATAGTAAAATGTCCTGATCCAGTTAATTTCATATTTATAGCAGTGTTAATTATTCATAAGAAGGAAAAAGGGGCATCTTCTATATTTGCTCTTCAACGCAATGACCAGCAAGAACAGCAGCATTCAACACAGCCTGAGGGGCTTTTATTAAAAACATGCTCGAGCTGATTACTGGGATAATTGTACAGTGTCCTGTCAATCATTATCTTGCTTTCCATTGTACATATTCCATTTGCAGAGATAACAATATCTCACTACCCCCAAAAGCACTGTAAAGTGGGTTTTATGGATGAAATCTCTGCACCATACAGGTATAATTGCAAGCTCTAATCCCACATTAAACCACTCAAATTGCATAATGTAATTTGTTCCTTTTCTTTGAGATCCATTTTTACAGGAAAAAAAGTGCCATAAAAGCACTCTGCCTCACAGAATGCAGAGCTTTTACAATGTGCACAGGGAAAAAAACGGTACAAAAATACTCTGTGATCCCAATTCTGACAATTTGCAAAAAGGGAAATGGATAGTTATTCGAGCAAGCAAAAGTGGTGATTTTTAAAAAGATGACAAGAAACGTCAAAAGCCTCACATGCTGCATAGTGAATGTTCACTCTGAGCTAAATGCTGCGCTCACAATTACAGCCAATTATATCCCTCCTTAGTGCTTGTTTGATTCAAGGAAGAGCATGTGTTGATCTTTAGCTAGCCACATGGAACATGACAAACTATTAGAGGAGCCGATGCTTAGAACATTCCAAAGTCTTACTGAAATGAAGTACAGCAAGAGGTGTAAGTACTTTCTTGTCTCTTCTACTCTCTCAATTTTCCTGAGAAAGCCTAGAGGGCAGATCTTATCAGCCACTGGGGAACTCTTCCTTTATAGCTGATGTTTTATCACAGCAGAGAGTAATCTCTACAGAGTACTATGGCACTCTCTTATTCAGCAGGGAAAGCAAAGTACAGCAGTGATCAGCATTCCCAGCTTAAGACAGCACTTTACTGTTGAGGGCAAGCAGCTCACTTCAAGGGCCAGCCTCAGTGTGGTTACTCAATATGCCTTAACTAGGTGGTATCATCTTTGCACTTGTGTGCAAGATGTCTTGCAAGCATCGATGGAAAAGATGGTAGAAAGATGGAATGTCATTTTAAATCCAATTTTACAAAAAAGATTTCAAAAGCTACACAGTACACTAGTAAAGTACACTACAACTGAGCTTATACATGACAAAAAATACACACTTTCATGTACAAATTTGATATGTTAAGCCATTAAAAGCCAATCGATATTTTGCCAAAGCGCAGCACAGAGTTAACGTCCATACATCTTGCCTGAGATAGTCAACCATAAGGGAAAAAGATGATTTGGCAATGAGTAAAATCATAAAGGTTACCAGACACTTGATTTGATCAAGGCAATTAGTTTACATTTGAGACATTTGAGATGACATACGTCAAAGAAACTGTCCCTTCTGGTGCGGTCGGTTGCTTTAAACCTGCGCGATGCCTTCTCCTGGGCCAAGTCATCACCTCCAGTAAAGGTCATGGGCGACCATGATGGATGGGCACTGCTGTGGATTTAATTTAAAATAAAGAGCAATAAACACAGGGCTCATGCTAAAGGCACAGGGCATGATGAAGGATCCATTAGTTAAGCAAAGGTCGCAGGCTCCTCCCCTGACAGTGGCTGTCACCAGGGCATCACAAGCAGTGGCAGGGGACGTGGGGCCAAAGAGGGTCACATGGCAACTCCACAGAGGCTCCTCTGTGTCAGAGCTCTCCCATCTATCAGCCTCGTCAGAGAGATTTAAGCACAAGGCTATCAGCTGACAATGACCTCAAAGGTTTCTAAGAATTGCACCCATTTTTGTTATGAATGAGTAACAGTGGGGTTCATTTTAAATGTCACTTCACACGCATGTGGTCATTGTATTGTTAACATTATATTCAAAGTATACTTGACTCGTCTTGTCAGTTTCAAAATAACAAAAACACTTGGATCAGGTGTCCCCTGTAATTCTAAGTATCTTATGGTTACAGAGAGCAAAAAGCATTTTCAAGCTGCATAAATAAAACAATTCTCTGAATATTAATCAGAGTGTTTTCTCTCATTTAAAAGCTCTGACCCTAAATTAGGACTTATTTCAACAGATCTACTACAAAACACACAAAATCACAGGAAGTACACAAAGTTTGAACATGCAAAACCAACATCCACTTTCGATACAAACTTAAAAAGGCAGCCTGTTTGACCAGGATGGACGCTGAAATGAGTTTTAGACTCGCATGTTTTTGGCTGAAAACATTGCCAAACTGTAAACATCCATTATCCCACTCACTCAGTGAAGGTATAAATTTTTTTTAAAAAAAACAAAAAAAGCCAACAAATTTCATCTGAACTGGAATGTTTTAAATTAGTTTTAGTGTAAAAAACCTGGATGACTCACGAGTGTATACAGAAAGCTAAAAACATACTGTGCTCATAGTTCACAATTTGTGTCAAAGAAAACATTTTGAAAATACTAATGCGGAAATCTGTGCAACTCATGCGTAATTTGCTGCCTTCAAATGCTCTTCACTAATGGCATTTAATAGGATCTGTGGGCCAAAATTGTGACAGCATGATGTATTTGGCCAACGAGCCAAGCTAATGACTGCCATCAAATGTGATTTCAGTTTTCAGCCTTGGTTATCTCAGTGGAGCCCAATTTATTTAGTGCCACCTTTTAACTACAGCGTTTGGCATAGACACATGGCCAATGAAAACAGGAGTGAAGGCTATCTCCTAATAGTGGTGCTGACGGGGTACTGATGGAGACGTTTTAGGTGTGGTTCCAGTTTACAATATGAAGTCTAATTGTCCTTTTTAGCATCAGCGGAGGTGATAGATGGAGATGAGGGAGACTTGTCTGAATGTGATAAATTAAAAGGCGAGTTTTTTTGTGATTGAAAGTTGTTAAGATTAATGGGACCTGTAATGCTTTAGAATGTTTTCTGGAAAATTGTCTATTTCACCATAATCATTTCACTGTAAAAAACAACAACAATCAAACAAACAGATAATTTATGAATAAAAAGCAAATGAGACATAAAAATAACCAACTTTTTAACCAAAAACAATTAGACCTCTGTATTCTCTGTTCATTAGACTGCAAATGCCGTGGTTTATGAGCTATGACCAAAACGGCCACTTTTCTTCTCTTTAGTGAACAACATTTCAGCAAACGGCTCTTTTATGGTGGCGGCACATTCATCCTGCTCTTTTCCATTTGACTTTCTGTTATCAGATGGCTTTTTAAAACTAGATCCTATTTTGAACACTCGCACGGCTTTATCAGCTTACCATTCATTTACATGTATAATTATTACAGCCGCTTCAGGAGCCGTTTGCTAAAAAGCTTTATGCAAATTGTAATTAACGGTAATTAAAACCCAGGCTGCCTTGAATGGGAGCCACGGTGCCCGTGCATCATTTACAAAACCAAATTGAATCTAATGACTTTACTGTGTGAAATCAGCAGGGGCTCGGAGATGGGGCTAAGAATGTCCTGTCTGACATTAAGACTAAAGTACAGAGCAGTGGAGTCATATTGTTACAGATCTGAACACGAGCCAACTGTTGATGTTAATCTTTAAATACCATAATTATTCACTCAAACAATTAAAGAGCCATTTAAGCAATATGTAAAGATATGAAAGGTAATGCCTGGGAGCCAGTATTTAGAGACCTGCTGAGCGATCCATTTTTCATTTACTTGGGAAGTAAATTATATAAAGAGAGGTGTGCGTTTGTCTAGGATATGTGCGTAAGACTTCACAAGTACACAGATATATTATCCTACACAAATACCAAGGAAATGTGATTACGGATGACGAAAATTACCTTCCAAGTAATGAATATGTGAACAAAACTGTAATAAAGTGTAGCCACTTTTTCTCTAGGTGGATACAAAAAAGAAAAGCCTCATATACCAAACAGGTTGACTTCTACGGAGAAAATAATGGAAAATTTGATAAAATAAAGTAAATAAAGCCAGTGCATTTATAGTAGCCATGAGGGAAAGCTTGATAATATGCTAGTGCAATAAAGTTTACTGTTCTTTCATAAGCGATCAAAGGTTAAAGCGCTAATAAACTTCAAGAGGAATTTTAACACTGTGGATCCCCAGTTGTGCTTCTTGAAGACAACTCAGACAGGAAGCTGAACGTAAACCTCCAAGGCTTCATCAAATGGCACCGTTTCCATAATTCACAAGAATATGCACTCCTTATCTTGTGATGTGCGCATGCAGCATAACTGAGATTAGATGTTGGGCTAAAGATGTCCATCAGCATATATTAGGGCAAAATGATATGCTGAGTGAGAATCTATGTAAATCCCTCTTAAACCAGATGTTTTGCCAGTTGCATAAAAATCACATCACGTTTGGATCTCTGCTTTAATGGATAGTCGACAGATGAGATTTAACAGAATTATTCAAGAACTGCAACACCATTTTTCTCCAGTTTCTCTCAGTTACACTGGCACAAGTAATACTGCTTTAAGAACTGAGTCCTGTTCTGACTATATGTTTGGAACCGCTGTGTCTCAAAACACAGACTGGGTTAAGGTTTGGACCCCAGCTGTCAAAGAGTCCTTAGGCAAGATACCGAACCTCAACATGTGTGACTGCATGTGATTATAGCAACACTGTATCTATTTCCCCCCACGTTTCAGTTCTAATGCTCTAAACCTATTCACTCTGAAGGCATCATGAGAAATGCACAATGATTAAGTTACTTTCACCTTATGACAGATCAAAACAGATCAAGATTGTAATGCATTTATCAGTCTTTGAGCAACAATCATGTTAATGGGGATACAGAATGTGGGATAGTGCAGACTTCCTACCTTAAGTGCTACATGGGCAGTTTGAATGTATAAAGGATTGTATTTCAGTAATTAGTAGTCAATACATGCATTGATCTGCAATAATTTAAACTACAGTGTATTTTATGTCGTTAAGTTATTGTATATGTATTTTGGAAGTAACTTATTCAAGGAGAGAGAGCAATAGTGGCTATACTGGATGAAGAATGTTGAATATGGAGCTGCTAGGCAGGAAAATCACAGAGAAGATTCGTGGATATAGGGAAGGAGGACATTCAGTGGCTGAGCAGTGTAATAGAGGAGGACGCTAAGGATACAGTGAGACGGAGGCAGGTGATCCACTGTGGCGACCCATAAAGGGAGAAGTCAAAAGAGAAGCAAGGTAATTATTTTCATCGTTGCTCTTTCAGTAAACCCATAACTCCGACTGTAAGCAATCTCATCACACTAATCTTAATGTGCTTTACTTTTTTCTGTTAAAGAATTTGTGCATAGTGGTGGATTAACTATTACAGAAATATCAAAAATGATTTTAGTATCATATATATCACTTATCAATTATCACATATCACTCTTTAACTCAGTGTCCTTATATCCCTGCCACAACAGTGGTGGCTGTTCTTTCACAAGCCACGAAGGATCTGCCATAGGAGTGTAGATTCAGAGCATTGCCTCGTATTTGACAAGTTGTTGATGCTGATTTGCTAATAACCATTTCATTGACCACAGCTTAACTTTGCTTCCAAACTGAATTAATCTTTCATTGTCGTGTTTTCATAAGATGACGTACATATGTTCAGCTGAACCACTTACAGAAGATACGATATTTCAGCTTTCCTGCAGTCACATGTAATATATGGCATTTGGAGTGGAAATAGAGCAGTAGTTCTGGGAATTCATCACATTTGGTTTCTTAGAGTTAGATTTGAAGTACCACAATACCAGGTTTGTATGGTAGATATAAAGTTTAATCGGCAGTCAGCAGTTAGTTAAGCTAAGCTTAGCATAAAGACTTCAGACATGGCAGAAAAGCTGCTTCTATCCAAAGGCATCAAAATCTTTGTATTACTTCTAAAGCTCTTTTTAACATTCAGCATATGGTATATGTTAGACTATCTGCTGACCTATAGGCTACCTTTGAAATTTTGCGTCTTTATGCTAAGTAGAAATCATCGTGTATTGTGTTACACTTTTTAAATACAATTGAGTGGCATCACGCTACTCTTCTAAAACTTAAAAAGAAGCCAAATGTTCACATATTGTTGAACTAATCATTTAATAAGAGTGAAATTTCTGATAAACAGGTAGAGCACCCTTCATAAAACATCGCAGCAAGCATGTCTGACATAGTTTTGGGGGGAATTTCATTTTGTTCTGCTTTTCCATGTTCTGCAGTGAATCCGGCTGCAAACTCACAGAAGAGACTGACACACTTCACACATTTCAGGCACATTATCCCCCATTCTTTTCACCTCTTTTCAATTGCTCATCTCTCGGTCAGCTGGGTATAGATTTCAGGCCTCTCTATATAGACTCCATCCTCACATGTCTTAGAGCCATTAAACTGTCATCCAGGATTTACTCAAGATGGGTGGAGAGAAAAGCCAAGAAATTATCTACTCTTGCACATGGAAGGGGACAAAGAGTGAAGAAAAGGAGCGAGGTGGGGACATGAGTGTAAAGAAAAATGGCGGTGAGTAAATAATGTGTATAGCAGCACGAAGCAAGTGCCTCTTCACAGCCAAGCTCACAGCAGGACATAATGATTACACAATGAAATTCAGCTACAAAGAGAATGAGCATTTTAAAAAGCAGAAAAGGAAGAGAGGATAGCTTATTATTGTGCTGCCATAAGCCCGTATATCTCAAACCCATTTCTTTGCTTTAATTAAACCCAACAGTAAACATACACTGAATATATTCTTGCACATTAACTTATTTTCATTAAAAAATAAAAAAAAAAGTTAATTACACCTCTTATAAATAAGTTCAAGATTTAATTTATCATTAAAAAAATATACTGGGCATCAATTTTATGAATCCTACTGGTGAAGAATGGATGTGTTTTAATGCAAGAAATTTAGAGCATTACAAGCATTTTTTTAAATTAGTTATAACTATTACAAGCATATGCTTTGTATTAAGAATTAAGACCACAGCACTGCAAGTCTGTTCTGATAAAGACAAGACAGATATTGTAGGATGGATATGTGGATTATGGATGATTCATAAACTTTCCTCTCCCATGTACACATACATGGTGGAAAAAGGTGAGATGGACTGAATGAGGCCAAGGATGTGGATATTGATGTCTCCATCAGGATACTCCTACTCATAAGGCATCATCTGCTCACTTATGTGTGTAATACTGACAGGCAGAATAATAATGCCTGTCACACATCAGTGAAGACACTGCTGGACCTTCACAGCCCATCATTTATTACTCTTATTTACCTTGCATACTTCCTTGCAAATGGTGGGTCAGCAAAACACGAGGGATACTCACACCGAAGCCTGCTCCAAGAAAGGTGCCTATGATGTGATGGAAGCACAGGATTTCAGATTTGCACACATTAAACCTTCTGTTGAAATCAATCCTGACTTCCCCTGCTAGAAAAGAGAAAATAGTTAGCGTTAGTGTCAATTAACATACCTAATGAAATTAAGTCTTTATTAAAAAGAAATGCCTTGTTACAAATATGCAATTTTATTCTAGAATGAAGAAAATGTTTGTTTTCAATTATAGCTTAAGATGCAATGCCAGTGACTATCAAAAGAGATTTTTTTCCCCCACAAAGATCTTTTGTTGTTGTTGCTAAAAAGATGGGCAGCATTGTTGTCTAGCGATTAGCCGTGCCAAAACACTTGCAAATAAAAGATGGGCATGATGTCAACAATAACAAGTGAGAGAAACACTGAGCTAAACATTTTTGCTATTTTGATCTTAGCATTATGAACCTGGATATGATGAGCGAGGGGTGGATTTGACTTCGGCACACCGGAAGCATATATGGTACATAGATAAAGGCTTTCAAATGTATAATCGGACTACTTTTGGTACCCACTAGATTCACTTCCTCGTGATCATTAGAAAAAATTAAAGGTATAAAATACCTACATTGGCTTTATATTTTAGACAGGTTTAGTGCCTGAGTGAGTTTTTCTCACAGTCCAAACACATGCATGTTGAAATAACTGTATAATCTTGATTGGTCATCCGTAGGTGTGCAAGCATGAACTGCTGCTTATAGCTGTGCTAGCTCAACCTGTCCAGGATCTGCAGTTCCTTTCACCCAGCATCAGCTGGGATAAGCTCCACCCCCTGGTGAACCCAGTTAGATAAGCAGTTGTAAAATGATAGATGATTGGATGTTATGATGAATGACTTTATGGCTTACAAAAACATGTCATATATAATATATAGAGAAAGACTGAAATTTATTTAGCAAAATGTATTTTCAAATAACTTCCATAAATGCTCTGAAACAAAGTCAACAGCTAGTACACTTGATATATATAATATGTAAATATTTGAGCATCATAAAATAATTCCCTAAAGTTTTATAGATGTTGATAATCCAGAAACCCTAGGCAGCAGTCTATATAGTAACTTTTGTTTAGATTGAGTAACACATCTAGGGAGCAGTTAGGCAACAGGCATTCAAACATATGCTACAACCATCACAGTAAGAAGATGTCGTTTCACCACAACTGTTTCTTATTGCCATTTATTTAGAATCTTGTCAGACTTGATTAAACATTATAGCATTTTGGATTTGCTTGATAATGTTGCTAACATGCCACTTTGCTCTAGCTAGTCTTTCCTCTTAATCCTCACTCTCCGGTGCACAAAAACATACAGTACTAACTTGCCTCTATGGAGCTTAAATAGGACAAACAGTCACACCTTTAGGCTCCTGATGTATTATGTGTTACAGTGAGTCGTCAGCTTGTTACTGGGGTAGGTAGAACCAGGTAGCCAGATTTAAGAGGATAAATCACTGATGCAGTACACTGTTGTAAGAAAGGAATTATGAAAATCTGCAATTATTATTCATTAAAAACACACTCTGACAAAGTAGGAATTTCCAATTCACAATAGGCTTGCCAAAAGATGGAGTGAAAGAACATGCACCGCTTTATTGACAGCCCAGGGGAACACGATTCCCTTCAATGAATATCATTTGGCATATCCCATCCCACGCCTTCAATAATTTATAGTATTGATTTGAAACATAGTCATACACTGTGAAGTGGATAGCAGAGTACAGTGCTTTCATTTAATGCTTTAGTAATCTAGCTTCTGATTTGGTACACAACAACGAGCGACAATGAAACGTACATCTGAATTTGGCCTGTTGGGAACAGTGACAAAAGCATCTGTCAAGGTGAAATAGGGACTGAAAGAAGATGATATCCAGCGCTGATAGTTCACATGTGACATCCTGATACCTCCAACCAGCACAATAACATTCACTGAGTGCCAAATAAACACAATACATATTTAAAGAAAACACTTGATCCACAATTCTGAAAAATCCTTCAAGATATTAATGATATTTCGCCTCTTCTTTGACACTTCCAATCAATTACGGATTATATCCAGGTGATTTAATTCGATTTTGTGTTGCAGTGGAGCGATTTTGGGATGCACAGCATTAATCAAAAAATTATGCAGAGTAAAACTCAGGGGAGGCAGCTTGTCACCGTTACAGCCAAATCAATCAGGCTCTGCTTCTGCTGAGCCCCCTTCAGAACACAGCATTTTTATTTTGCTGATATCCTCGGTTGATAGCAGTATATGTCTGAGCTTCTGTTGCTTTTAGCACCACTTTCATTTTTCTTTTTTCTTTTTTAAACAATATGTATATTAAGAATTGATATGTATTCAAATTATACTGGACAAAACATTTCTAGGTAAAATGTAAGCATATGTGGAAAGAACAGCTATCATGCCATGTTTGCAAGCTGCCTACTCTCTCTGTCCTCTCCTTGCACTTCATAACACAAGGCTTAGAGCACTTTTTTCCCCTAATATATGGAATATCAACATGTCATATCCCTTTCTACCGGCCCACCAGTGAATTAAAGTCAGCTCTCTCATCTTGATGGCACCCATTCTTCCCTTTTCAGAGAGATTCATGATGCTTCTCGCAAGGTGAAAGTCATATCATACCACCCACTTTGTGTGTATAGATATGAATGTGTGTGCGTCTGTGTGTCTCTGTTTAAAAAGACGCAGGGGTCTGTTTATCCAAAATATAAAGCAGTTATCGCCCAAGTCTGGCCTCCATGTGTTCAGCGATGTATCAGTGTTTTGGTAGTTAAAGCTGAGCGTGCTAATAATTTACATGTCTGGAACTTTTCCAAGATGCTTATCTAAGCGCAGAGCAATTAGCACGGTGCTCCCACACTGTTTTCACTGCTAATCTAACCTAACAAATTTCAATAGAAGCAAAACAAAAGGTCACCAACGGGCAATTTCTTTCAGATACTGCATGTGATTATCCAGTATAGAGGAACATAGGCATCCACTTGACTACCACACAGTAGGATTATTCGGTACACTTGAAGCCAAAGATTTCTCTGTCCTGCCTGAATCTGCATCACAGTAAATCATGTGGAAATTATTTTTTTTTGTCCTGGTCTACCAGGAGATAACTACTTGCAAACCCCAGAGATCTGATTTCATTCACACCTCTGAATACACACACTTCACCCACACATGGATGAGGAATATAAATGATTCAACCCGAGCGCCGTCTATCGTCCCTTCTTCATGAAATGCTACATTTGCTTCACGAGAAAAACCCAAGTGACAGCCGGAGGCATTGAACACCTTTGAATAAGTATCATATTGAGAGCGATAACATTCTGACAAACAGTTGGCTAATAACCCAAAGTGATCCCTTTTTTAATTTAACCAAATCGTATGGAGTCCCCTTATCAACAATGTCATATGTTCTGTGTGAAACCTCTTCCACAACAGGCTCCCAGCAGGAGAGCAGAAGATTAGAAAAGGATTCCTCTGACATCTCTAAAAAGCACGCTACGCAGCCAGCTGTCTTCAGTCAGTCGGCAAAGGCTGCAGCCCATTCACACCGAAAGGAGCCTCTGACTCAGGCAGTCCGTCAAGCTAGCTGCCCAGTAATTAGCCTATTAAAATAGAGATCCAGGTACAAGTACAGAAGCAATATAAAGATCAACCACCTTCATATCTTACGAATACGAGTAACACTACGAGTATTACCCAAGTAATACAGAAACGGGCTTATCTTTTAACTTTCAGCATGAGACTGGAATCACATTATCTGGTCTTTGTTCAGATATAAATAAAACCACTTTGACACTGACTAAAGCAACAGAAGTTTAGCATACACTAAAGTTTTACTTTGTGAATTCAGTCTATAATCCCCAAATAAAGATATTAATATAAAAACAAAACCTAGAACCAAAACAGAGGCAATATTTACGGTAAATGTCCTGTATTTATAGCACTTTACTAGTCCCTAAGGACCCCAAAGCGCTTTACACAATCCAGTCATCCACCCATTCACACACTGGTGATGGCAAGCTACATTGTAGCCACAGCCACCCTGGGGCGCACTGACAGAGGCGAGGCTGCCGGACACTGGCGCCACCGGGCCCTCTGACCACCACCAGTAGGCAACGGGTGAAGTGTCTTGCCCAAGGACACAACCACACTACTGTCGAGCCGGGGCTCGAACCGGCAACCTTCCGATTACAAGACTAACTGCCAACTCTTGAGCCACGATTGTAGACGATAGTCTACAAGAAAGGGAACAGCTGAAATAAATGACTTAAATGATGGCTAGATTAATGACTTAGTGGAAGTATACTACTGAATCCATCCATTCATCCTCTTAACCTCTTCTCCAATTAAGGATTGCAGGAGCAGGGTCTGGGGCCTATCCCAGCTGTCTTGGGGCAGGGTTCACAGCACATTAAGAATCTCCAGGTAACCTAATATGCATATCGTTGGACTGTGGGAGAAAGCTGAGGTACCTGGAGAAAACCATGAAGGCAGAGAGAAAACATGCAAACTCCACCCAGAAAAAGCCCGAGCTGGCTTCTCGCTTTGAAGAAACAGTGCTAACCATTGCAGCATTGTGCTGAAACGCATTTATGCTGATAGTCAAGATTTAGAGGTTAACCAACAAATGCTTCACAACTAGTATTGTCATATACCTTTGCAAGTAGAAAAAGAAAGAAAGAAAATCCCCAACCACCATCAGCATGACATCATTAACTCCACCATGAAAGACCATTCCTCTCCTTGAGAAATTGCTGCCCGTCTGCGCATCAGTTATAAAGGACACATCAGTCTCTGGTATAACAATGTTGAATCACTGACTGTTTCAACCGCCTGGAACGACAAAATTAAGCTCCTAAATTTCCCTAACAGTGTCTGATGAGTGATGAATCTCTCTGTCTTTTGGGCACTCTCATCCTTTACCAAAGACACACTGATTGTCTTTAGACGGTTCTCTGTCTGCCACACAGACTGATGGACAATACTGTATACATTACAGAGACAGCAAGAGAAAGGGCCAAACAGAAAAACTGAAGTATGCTATCTTTATGAGATCTAGAATGCAAATTTTTCATCCACTGCTCTCAAGTCAGAATAGCAGGGATGTCTGTGCAGGTCATGTGTTAAATGTACATCATTAGTGTTCTACTTTCAGCTCCTCACTCAACTGCCAACCGAAGCATGTGGAGATTAGGCCTGAAGAAAATTAACCTGAACAATCTTCTCTGTAATCATTTAGTTCCACAACTGTTACCGCAGATTTGTGTGATGCTCATTAAAATGATCTGTATTCTGGCTTTGTGCTTTCATTTGGTTTTGCATTTTAGAAAACTGTTTTTGGTTGTGCCTTTCTTCCTTTGTGCAGTAAGGGAGACATACATTTCAAGTGCTCTTTTTAGTATGCATGTCTGTGTAAATCAATACTTAATGTATCCTTTCTCTTCATTTTCACTTTCCAATTCACAGTCTAATGCACTCTTCATTAAAGGGAGCTACCTGCTTTAATTCACAGAAAGGGGAACGGCAGCAGCATTTCAAGTCATCCAATTAATTCCGATCACACACCACTCTGACTGCCTTTAAAACCTTTTTAAATCAAAGGAACACAC